>NC_140169.1:148980078-149040078 GCF_963971535.1 Notolepis coatsorum | reverse complement strand
TCGACATAACGTTAACGTTACTCCGTTTAAATGAAGTGTTTAATAAGCAGCAATCTGTTGTTGAAAATGTAACGTTAACCGGAAAACCGGAAATGGAATGCAAGGACAGGAAGTCATCATCAATCGTTGTAGTCTTTTAGTCTTAACAGTCTGGAATTAATGTATGCATTCAAAAGTGCTGAATAAATGTTTTATGGGCCCATAATAGTGATTATTAATATTATTTAAGTTAAGTTTAGCCATAATCATGTCTTTTGCCATAATCAGGTAGCTAAAAAAAACATATATATATATATATTTATATTAATCATTTTCGGCCTTTCGGCATTCGGTTTTCGGCCAACTGTTTCCTATTTTCGGTTTCGGCCAAGAATTTCCCATTCGGTGCATCCCTACCAGTTAGTTATTGTAATCTCATAATTTACAGGCAAAGGTCGAGGCCGGGGCAGAGGCAGAGGTCGGGGCAGAGGCCGGGGCAGAGGCCATAAAAGCACAGCTGGTGGGAGCCATGATGAGTGGATCAAAGGTACCGGTAATTTTGTGCCAATCGAAATTACCTTTGATGCAGAGCCAGGACCACTACACGATGCGGCCACCATCACATCCACCAAACCCCTTGCCTTTCTGCGGCTGTTCCTCACTGACGAACTCATGGGTGGCATTGTACAGCAAACAAACTTGTACGCCGAACAAACAATGGCCATCATTGATCCCAACAGGGTGAGTAACAGGCTACGCAAGTGGACGCCTGTCACCGTTGCGGAGTTGTGGAAGTTTCTAGGAATACTATTCCTAACGGGGATCGATCAGAAGCTGCAACTATATATGTACTGGTCAACTCTAAAATGTTTCCATTGCGCCTATTTCTCCAAAACAATGTCACGCAATAGATACCAGGTCATTTGGAGGTTCCTACATTTTAGCAACAATGAGACGGCAGACAAGGCTGATAAAATGTACAAAGTACGCCCGGTCCTTGACTACCTTGTCAACCGATTCCGGGAGCTATTTCAGCCAGACAAGAATATTAGCATAGACGAGGGGATGCTGGCCTGGCGTGGCAGACTAAAATTCAGAGTGTTCAGCCCCCTGAAGCCCACCAAATATGGGATCAGGTCATATGTGCTCTGTGATTCTCACACTGGTTACTGCTTTTCACTGCGGCCATTTTGTGGGGACTATGCACCCCTCAAGGACACGGTCGTTGGGCTCCTAGGACGTTTGTCAGGCCAGGGTTACTGCTTGTTCATGGATAATTTTTACAATTCAGTGTCCCTGTCTGACATACTCCTACAGTTGAGGACCCACGTCTGCGGTACCTTGAGGATGCACCGGGGAGAACCGGCGCAGATAAAGCGTGTAACCAATGTTGATCTGTCTGTGGGCGAGACCATGGCCCTGCACAACAATCGGGTCATGGTTCTCGCCTGGAGAGACAAGCGGATTGTCAAAATGATCAGCAGCTTTCACCATGGCACTCTAATGGAAACACTCGTCTGGAAGAAGGGTCATAAGAAGAAGGTAACGGTCATGAAGCCAGACTGCGTGCTCTCATATAATTGGTCCATGAACGGGGTCGACAAATTAGATCAACATATCAGTTACTATCCGTTCATTAGGAAGACTGCAAAGTGGACCAAGAAGTTCGTAGTCTATTTGATTCAAATAGCCATGGCCAATGCCTATGTTCTGTACAGAGCCAGACAGCCAATAGGACCGCACAAGACACTTATGCAGTTCCAAATACAAATCATCGCTGACTTGTGTGATGAGACAGATGCAGCCGATTTAGCTCGGACAGTGGCCAGTGCCGCACGTGCCACAGGTGAGGCAGATGAGGCAGAGGCAGGTGCCGCAGGTGGGGGGGTGGGGGGTGTGAGGTGGGAGGGAGCTTCCAGGGCCCAAAAGACAGATCCGCACTGCAGGTTGGATGGCAAGCTAAAAATGCATATTATGGAGAAGTACCCACCCACCCCAAAGAAGACGCATCCCACGAGAGAGTGGCGGGTCTGTAAGACAAAAGGCATTAGGCGGGAAACCAGATCATACTGCTCAAAGTGTGGAGTCCCCCTACATCAAGAGTGTTTCACACCCTACCACACAAAGAAAGATTATGCTAGCTGAGCATTATCGCTAGCATACGCTCTCTTTGTGTGCTAAGAGTGGAAACACTCCATGAAATATATATATATATATGGATGGGTGCGTACTTCCCCGTAGTATGTGTTATGATATATGAGTGTATACGTCATTTAGCTGACGCTTTTATCCAAAGTGACTTACAGGTAGGGATGTCCGATATTATCGGCCGACCGATATTATCGGCCGATATCGGCAGTAAAATGTGATATCGGAAAATATCGGTATCGGTTTAAAAAAAGAAAAAAACAATAACAATATTTGTTATATATATATCCAGTGAAATTATTAGTTACCTGAAATTATTCTGTTTTTTTGGGGGGGGAAACCCTGCATATATCGGTATCGGTTGATATCGGTTGATATCGGTATCGGAAATTAAGAGTTGGACAATATCGGAATATCGGTATCGGTAAAAAAGGCAATACCGAGCATCCCTACTTACAGGTTCTGTACGACAAGTCATCAGGACGGGCACAACTCTATCAGCTGAGTAACAATGTGTGTCTGAGGCGGCCAGATGATGCAGAGCGTAGGGGTATTGAGGGTGTGTAGTATATTGTATAGTGTCTTGTAAATAGTGTAAGTATTTCACAATATAGGTATTACTGGTTGTACAGAACAAAGGTGTTGGCACACAGTAAATTTTGCTGAGTATATTTTACTCAAACTGAGTACATTTTACTCAAACTGTACTGGTCAACTCTAAAATGTTTCCATTGCGCCCATTTCTCCAACACAATGTCACGCAATAGATACCAGATCATTTGGAGGTTCCTACATTTTAGCAACAACGAGACTGCAGACAAGGCTGATAAACTGTACAAAGTACGCCCGGTCCTAGATTACCTTGTCAACCGATTCCAGGAGCTATTTCAGCCAGACCGGAATATTAGCATAGACTGAGTCCATTTGGGCTCAAATGGACTCAGTTTGAGTAAAATTTACTCTGCTAAATTTACTGTGCACTTGGATATATTTGAAACACTATTCTTGGTCCACTTTCAGAGTAGCAATGTTGGTCTATCTTGTCAATGCCGTTCATCAGTGTCCTGGTGTTAGCTGCTGATCATTTTCACAGAGTTTCACAGAGTACATATGGCTCACTTTACTAACTAACACACTTTACATGTACATATGTGTTCTGATGCACAAACATAATGGTTATCTGCCATTTTGTCAGTTCAACACTAAACATACTTTACATGCACATATGTGTATCGGCCATTTTGCCAGGTCGAAAATGAATGTACTTGAATATATGATCACATGGTGCACACAAGCTAAGCTTATGTTGTTTTTGCTACTTTATATATATATATGTCCAGGTCAAAACAATGCACTGTACATGTTGTACCAATAGTGCCTTACCTGAAGTGAACACATATTGTCCACTTCAAGTGTTATACACAGTTCATTATGCTTTTTTTATAGCATGTGAATGCACTTTACATGGTGTACCAAAATGGTGCTTTTATCTGAAGTGAATACATCTTTTACACTTCAAGTGTCAAGTGTTTATAGTGTGCCGAGTATGGGTTGAACACATGGTCTTTACATGTACATATGTGTGCTGATGCACAAACATAATGGTTAGCTGCCATTTTGCCAGGTCGAAAATGAATCTGCTTGAATATATGATCACATGGTGCACACAAGCTAAGCTAATTGTACATGCATGGTGGTTACACATTGTATGTTGTTTTTGCTACTTTATAGATATGTCCAGGTCAAAACAATGCACTGTACATGTTTATACACAGCCGTTGTGTCCTTGGGCAAGACACTTAACCTACTTGCCTCGTATGAGTGTGTATGCATGTGAATGAATGTTGGTGGTGGTCGGAGGGGCCGTAGGCGTTGATTATTCGCCACGCTTCCGTGAGTCTGCCTCAGGGCAGCTCTGGCTGCAATTGTAGCTTACCACCACCGGGATGACTGTGTATGAACGAATAATGGACTCTGAGTCAGAGAAGAGCGCTATATAAATCCAATCCATTATTATTATTATTATTATTATTATAGCATGTGAATGCACTTTACATGTGTGCTGATGTACACACCCAATGGTGCTTCATCTGAAGTGAATATATATATATATATGTCCACTTCATACAGAAGACATTAGTATGCAATGATTTTTTATAGCATGTGTGAACACATGGTGCACACAAGCTAATGGTTATATATTTTATGTTGTTTTTGCTAATTTATATATTTTCGGGTCAAAATGAATGCACTTTACATGGTGTACCCAATGGTGAATAAATCTTGTACACTTCAAGTGTCAAGTGTGTATATACAGAACATTATTATGCAATGTTTTTTTTACAACATGTGTTCTGAGGACAACAGCAGAGGGTAGGATCTTTTAACTGAATAATACTGTGTACATCATTTTGAAGTGTGTGACTAAATTGTGTTGTGGAAATTGTTTGTAATTAGTTTCACCCAGCTGACAGAAACTGGAGGTGTGGCCTTTTGCTGCAGGTGTCACTCATCAGTAATTAGTGATAGTGATTTAAAGACTTGCTGGCTTAGCGTCAGCGAAGCGTCGAGAAACGAAGAGGGACAAAGAGGAGGAGTTTTCCTGGACAAAGAGGAGGAGTTTTCCTGGAGTTCTCCGCTGAGGGATCCACCGATCCACCCAGTGCTAAGTACACCATAATCCCATATTTCCCTCCCACTCTGCTATTTCCCTACTATCTCGCTTCCTCCCTACCCCCTTCAACCTCCTCCTACCACTCTTGACACCACAATGTGCCTCATACCTATATCCACAATCTGCTCCTCAAGAACAGAATCAACCCATCCACGCCAGTTTGCTAGCAACCCGGCTAATCTCTCCTACCCTCCTACAGCCACTAATACACCTGTCACAGTACAGGGAGGCTTATGGAATTGTCAATCAGCAGTCAAGAAAGCTGACTTCATTACTGCCTACGCCCATAGTCTAAATCTGCAGCTCCTGGCTCTAACTGAGACCTGGATAACCCCCAATAACTCGTCAACACCTGCAGCATTATCTACAAACTATAACTTCACTCACACACCTCGACCCTCCAGACGGGGTGGAGGCACTGGCCTCATGACATCTCCTTCATGGGCTACAAACCTAACGCAACTCCCAGAACTGTCACTCTCCTCCCTCGAATATCATGCAGTATCTGTCTCTAATCCTTTCAATCTCACCATTGTTACACTCTATCGCCCTCCAGGTCCCCTCGATCACTTCACAGATGAGCTGGACATGCTTCTAAGCTCCTTACCGGAAGATGGTACCCCGCTCCTTCTATTGGGCGACTTCAACCTGCCTGACTCATCTCAGTCGGTCCCAGTGGTCTCCCTCCTACAACAATTTGACCTGACTCCCACTGCCATGCCTCCCACCCACAAAGCAGGCAACTCCTTGGATCTCATATTTTCCCGTAACTCCAGCATCATTAACACCACGGTAACTCCCCTACATGTATCTGACCATTCCTTCATATCCTTCTCACTAACTCTCATGCTTAACCGAAAAGTCTTCACCCCAACTCAAACCGTCTCACTCAGACGCAACCTGCCCTCCCTATCCCCCTCCACCCTCTCCTCTGACATAATATCCGCTCTACCTTTGAGTGACACCTTCTCTGCTCTCCCCACAGAGATGGCAACCTCCACCCTCCTCTCAGCCCTTGCAACCTCCTTCGACAAGCTCTGTCCCCTCGTTGAGAAACCTGCCCGCCGTTCCCCACCCAGTCCATGGCTGACGGATGCAGTGAGAGAACAAAGACAGGTTCTGAGAGCGGCTGAGAGGAAGTATAGAAAGTCACGCCTCACTGCTGACATCGACACATATCACAACCTCTTGTTAACATTCTCCAAAACCATTACTAATGCCAAAGCTTCTTTCTTTCACCATAGGATCGAGGCCTCTGCCAAGAATCTTCGCAAACTGCATGCTACCATGTCCTCCCTCCTCACTCCCCCCCCACCTCCTCCTCCCTCATCTTTTTCTGCCGAAGACTTTGCGATCTTCTTTGAGGAAAAAGTGGATATCATTGTTATGCCGATGATACTCAACTCTTCCTCTCCTTCCCTCCCTCAGATATCCACGTCTCTGAGCGGATCTCGGCCTGTCTGTCCGACATCTCCGCCTGGATGACGACCAACCACCTCAAACTGAACCTAAGCAAAACAGAATTGCTCCACCTGCCGGCCAAATCCTCCCCCCTGACCGACCTCTCCATCACAGTCGAGAATGCAGCTGTGACCGCGTCGCCGACCGCCAAGAACCTTGGTGTTGTCCTCGACGACCAGTTGAACTTCTCTGCTCACATCGCAGCGACAACCAGAACCTGCAGATTCTTCCTGAGCAACGTTAGAAGGATACGCCCCTTCCTGACAAAAGAAGCCACCCAACTCCTCGTCCAATCAACAGTCATCTCCCGCCTCGACTACTGCAACGCACTGCTAGCTGGCCTCCCGGCCACTGCCACCAAGCCTCTTCAACTCATTCAAAATGCAGCGGCCCGCCTGATCTCAAACCTACCGAAGTCGGCCCATGTCACCCCACTTCTTAGGGACCTGCACTGGCTCCCCATTGCTGCACGTATCCGCTTCAAGGCCCTCGACCTAGCATACCGTGCGGCAAAGGGAACCGCTCCCGTCTACCTCCGGTCAATGGTCTCTAACTACACACCCTCAAGACCCCTACGCTCTGCATCTTCTGGCCGCCTCAGATCTACTCCTATCCAAGCTCCCGGAGGGTCATCAAAGAGAAGCCGCCTATTCTCAGTCCTTGCCCCACAATGGTGGAATGAACTACCCATCCCAGTTAGGACAGCCGAATCCCGTCCAATCTTTCGCCGTCGACTAAAGACTCACTTCTTCAACCATTATCTGAAATGATAAAAAAAAGAAAAAGAAAAAAATCTAACCCCGACTAACCTTAATGTCATGCACTTGTCCTAATAAACTAACCTACACTGTAACACGCAACACTTTGATGAACATTGTTACTCAGCTGATAGAGTTATACCCTTCTTGCTGTCTTGTCGCACAGAACTTGTAAGTCGCTTTGGATAAAAGCGTCAGCTAAATGACTAAATGTAAATGTAAATGTATGTGTGCCGAGTATCTGTTGAACACATGGTGCACTTGCTAATGCAATTACTACTTATCTGAAGTAAAGACATTTCTTCCACTCCATCAAGTGTCAAGTGTTTATTATATACATAATACCTTATAATGCAATGATTTTTATAACTTGTGTGTCTTAGATTATAATATACAGAATACAATGCAATGCAAAAATAAGATAAGATATTCCTTTATTGATCCCCTTGGGGAAAATTCAGGCATCATAGCAGCATGGGAAGGGGGGGGGGGTTACATCTGTCAGCATACCTGTGGACGACTACACCATGATATGCAGGTAAATTCATCACGAACAGCTGTGAAGACATATTAGTATGCTGAGATATGTATACAGTAATTGTGTGAAATTGAAGCGATATTTCATTTTTTTCATTTCAACCTTTATTTAAAATCGTAAGCATCTGAGGTTTCCCTCATTTACAGAAACGACGATTGTACAATACATAATAAAAACAATATTCACAGAAATTTAAACACCAGAGTAAAACAAATTAAAAACGTTTAAAAATAATTTTAAAAT
The DNA here is from genome assembly GCF_963971535.1 of Notolepis coatsorum. NCBI lineage: Eukaryota > Metazoa > Chordata > Actinopteri > Aulopiformes > Paralepididae > Notolepis > Notolepis coatsorum. Next base: position 149,032,277 of record NC_140169.1, on the reverse strand, counting down.
ATCAACTAAAACAGTTACACAATGGTCTGAAATCATACATTTAAACATTCCAAGGGAAGGGAGAACCTCCAATTTTAGCGTGAGTTGAAGGACATTCCATGAGTTAGAGGCATCAAAGGAAAAGGCTGACTTCCCCAGCTCAGAACAAATCTGAGGAACCCTAAGAACCATCCAGTGATTCGATCGAGTTGAATAGGTTCCAATATTACAATTTAACAGTGAGGAGATATAAACAGGTTGTTTACCAATAAGGGCTTTAAAAATAAATAAATACCAGTGTTTGTTGCGCCTTTCTGCAAGAGAAGGCCAACCCACCCTATCATACAGGACACAATGGTGAGTATCATATCTGTCACCAGTTATAAATCTGAGAGCTGAGTGATATGCAGAATCCAGAGGTTTAAGAGTTGATGCCGCAGCATGCCTATAAATTACATCACCATAGTCCAAAACTGATAAGAAGACTGATTCCACAATTCTTTTTCTACTAAATAGAGGAAAATTGGATCCGTTTCTGTACAGGAAACCAATTTTCTGTCGCAGTTTAGTGGCAAGATTTTCCACATGGAACTTAAATGTTAATTTCTCGTCAAGCCACAGGCCAAGATATTTGTGACTCTCTCTATACAAGAGCCACTGACCGTAGATATCCTCACATCATCAAGGTTAATATTCCTTGCTCTTGAAAATAACATAAACTTAGTCTTACTAGCATTAAGAACCAATTTAAGACTAGTAAGGGCATCCTGAAGAGCATAAAAGGAAAGTTGCAATTTCTCAAAGGCCAGCTGTACAGAGTCTGCAATACAGTACACAATTGTGTCATCAGCATACAGATGGGCATGACATCCATACAAAGAAGAAACAATATCATTAATATAAATTGTAAAAAGGACAGGACCCAAAACTGAACCTTGTGAACCGAGTGACATCTCGGTATCTGTACATAGTTATTTACAGAGCATGTGGGACATGCTAGTTAGCTTTGGTAGTGCAATACACTGTTCCTGTTATTCTAATTTAAAGTGTCCTTTCCTTTGGCCATAAGTGTGCGTGTGTGCGACATGAGTGTGTGCCCGCTCATGTTAAAGTGTTAAGTGGCTGCTCGTGTGTGAGCGTGCACAGTGTGCGTGTCGTGTGTGTGTTCATGTGTGCTTGTGTGTGGACAGTTCAATGTTCTGAGCACTCAATGTTCATTGTTCATGGCTCTGATGGCCTGGGGGAAGAAGCTGAGCCTAAGCCGCTCTGTCCTAGTAGCTGGGGTTCGCAGGCGTCTGCCTGACCTCAGCAGCTGAAACAGGCGGTTATTGGGGTGGTGAGGGTCTTTCATTATCCTGCAGGCTCTGGATTTGCACCTCTTGTTGTATAGAACCTGCAGGGGGGGTAGTGCAATACCCGTGGTACGCTCGGCTGAGCGCACCACTCTCTGTAGGGCCTTCTTGTCCTGTGCCGTGCTGTTTCCATACCAGGCAGTGATGTTTCCGGTCAGGATGCTCTCTACAGCTCCTGAGTAGAAGGACTGGAGTATCTTCCCCGATACTCTGAACTTCCTTAACTGTCTCAGGTGGTAGAGACGCTGTTTCGCCTTCTTTACTACTGTGTCTATGTGCGTTGACCATGTCAGGTCCTCTGAGATGTGGACCCCCAGGTACTTGAAGCTGCTCACCCTGTCCACGGTAGCCCCGTTAATCATCAGTGGTGTGTGCGTCTCCTGCTGTCCTCTCCTATAATCCACGATCAGCTCCTTGGTTTTACCAATGTTCAGGAGCAGGCTGTTGTCCTGGCACCAGCGTTCCAGTACCTCAACCTCCTCCCGGTAGGCCTTCTCGTCGTTGTCCGAGATCAGCCCCACCACCACCGTGTCATCTGCGAACTTCACTATGGAGTTGGAGCTGAACTTGGCCACACAGTCGTGTGTGTAGAGTGAGTACAGCAGGGGGCTCAGAACACAGCCCTGGGGGGACCCGATGCTCAGGGTGATGGTGTTGGAGGTCTGACCCCCCACCCTGACCGCCTGAGGTCTTTCGCTCAGAAAGTCCAGTACCCAGGCGCTCAGGGCGGAGCTCAGACCTAGCTCGATCAGCTTGTCCACCAGTCTGGTGGGGACTATGGTGTTGAACGCTGAGCTGTAGTCAATGAACAACAGTCTCACATAGCCCCCCTTCTGACGGTCAAGGTGCGAGAGGGTGCTGTGCAGTACCTGGGAGACCGCGTCGTCGGTGGACCTGTTTGTCCTGTATGCAAATTGCATAGGGTCCATATCACTGGGGAGGGAGGCACAAATGTGGTCCTTGACCAGCCTCTCGAAACATTTCATGACCACAGAGGTGAGTGCCACCGGTCTGTAGTCATTTGGACATGCTGGGGAGGGTTTCTTCGGCACAGGGATGATGGTAGACATCTTGAAGCAGGCAGGGACCACTGACTCCGCCAGTGATTGATTAAATATGGCGGTGAACACAGGGGCCAGCTGGTTGGCACAGGTCTTGAGTATACGTCCTGTTATGCCATCTGGGCCAGCAGCCTTCCTGGTGTTCACCTGCATAAATGCTCTTCTCACACTGTGTTCCGACAACGAGAGAGCGTCCCCCCCCCCCCGCGGTTGCCCCCCCCCCCTCCACAACAGCCGGCGCGCCAGTGACGTCACTAGTTGGAGAGCCAGCAGCGCCACTGTCTACACCAAACCGAGCGTAGAAGATGTTGAGCTTGTCCGCGAGGGAGGCGTCGTCGCTCCCCATTGAGGGGGCGCTGACTTTATAGTCAGTTATTGTCTTCAGTCCCTGCCATAATCCTCTTGTGTCGTTTTGTGCCATTTATGTCTCCAGTTTATCAGCATATGTCCTCTTAGCAAGTTTGACAGCCTTGCGTAGAGTATAGACTGAAGCCTTATACTCCTCCATGTTTCCTGACTCTCTACCCAGGTTGTAGGCGGTGGTACGAGAGTTCAGAGCTGCTCTAATAGTGCTATCCACCCACGGTTTCTGGTTAGGGAAAATCCGCACCGTTTTCCTGGGGACAATACCATCGGCTATTGTTGTGATGTAGCACACCACTGTGTCTGCTAGCTCACTGACGTCACTGGCGCTTCCTTTGAACATATCCCAATCCGTGTCTGCAAGCACGTCCTGGAGCGTGGCCTCTGATTCGTCGGTCCACTTCTTTGTCTCACGTGACACGACGGCGTCACGTGATCTCTGTTGATATGCCGGAAATAGCAAGATGGAGTCATGATCGCTCGAGCTTGTGGACCCCGTTAATGGCGGAGCGGCTACTGCCTTGTAACCGGCTTTGAACGGGGAATAACAGTGGTCGAGTGTGTTTTTCCCTCTGGTGGAGCAAGCGATGTGCTGAAAAAAGGACGGCATCACTTTCTTCAGGTTGGCCTGGTTGAAATCGCCGGCCACTACCATCGCTGCGTCTGGGTGTTTGATCTGGTGTCTGTTGAGATGATCGTGTAGTTCGCCCAGCGCTTTGCCCGTATTCGCGTGTGGGGGGATATACACGGCAGTCATGGCGACCGCGGTGAACTCCCTCGGGAGGTGAAACGGACGACATAGGATAGAAAGATGTTCCAAGTCCGGCGAACACGAGTTTGCACCCCCTCGGGATTAACCCAGGAGGTGGGCCGCGAGCAGCAACGGGTGGGCCGCGAGATGATTAAAAAAAAATAAAAAATTAAAATTATTATTGTATTCTAAAATTATATTCTATTGTATTCTAAAATGTGACTATATGGTTTTATATTAACTTAATAAATAAACAAAAACGAAAAATCTACTTATTTCAACGAACATTTCAAACTAAATAACAGATTATGCACATAAAACGCTGAAAACAACCGAAGCAACAATAGTATTTTAATGAGGCTATTATTATTATCATTATTATTTTGCAACAAGTTAGCCCTCTCATAAATAGCACATATAAATGAATAACTAACTTGAACTAACTTAACAGGATTGAAGTGATATTTGGCTTAAAAAATCGGTCGCCTGAAAAAAAAAAAAAAAAAAAAGCCTGACGATGTGCATTGGGCCTGACGATGTGCATAAGGCCTGACGCCTTATTTTCTGGGTCCTGGCCTGAAAAGTTTGGGAACCCCTGGCCTAGAAGATAGATAATCCTGAAACCAGACACAGGCATTATCATCCAACCCAATGTTAGATAGTTTCTTTAGAAGTAAGTAGTGATCAACTGTATCAAATGCTTTTGATAAGTCAACAAAGACGGCAGCACAATGTTTCTTCTTATCTAATGCTGAAATAATGTCATTTGTAACCAAAGTGATGGCTGATGTTGTACTATGTTTGGCTCTAAAACCAGAGAGCTAAGTATGGAGTTAGTTGAAAGGTAAAATTTGAGTTGTTTACTTACTAGTGTTTCTAGGACTTTAGCTAAGCAAGGTAGCCTGGAGATAGGACGATAATTATCTAAGTTATCCCTATCACCTCCCTTATGTAAAGGAATCACCCATGCAGATTTCCAAACTAGAGGAAATCTACCTGATGAGATAGAGAGATTCAAAATATAAGTAATCTGTTCAGCGATAACTGGTGCAGCCAAAAAAGACTGTGGGGCAATGGTCACTTATGCCTAAGTCAAAAACCCCACAAGCTGAGATCCTGTCATATTTATTCACAAAAATCAGATCAATAAGGGTAGACCTAGAGTCATTTTTAAGGTTTGGTCTGGTGGGCTCAGTAATTAACTGGGAAAGACTGAGGTTACCACTGACTTCTTTAAGGTGCTTTGCAGCACCACTCAACCAGTCAATATTAAAATCACCCATAACAATCACCTCAGAGTCAATATATTGTGAAAGGAGCTCAGCTAATCTGTCTAAAGAGCTAGCATCAGCAGAAGGGGGTCTGTAGACACCAATTACATATATAAAATTGTTGATCCCCAACTCGACCTTTAAAACAAGTACTTCAAAACACATTGGGATAGTGACAGCATAAACAACAGAAGCCGAAAAACAAGATTTAACATAAATAACTACCCCACCACCCCTACCTACCCTATCAATTCTAAACACATTAAAATCATGTAGATCTATTGTGGAGTCAGAATCAGATTTCTTCAACCAGGACTCAGATATGACCAATATATCTGGATCAGCCTGTGCTACCAGTATTCTAAGATGGTCCAACTTCTGGTGCTGAAGGATACTTCTAATGTTCAGGTGAATCAATCCCAACCCTTTCCTTTCTTTAAATGTATGTGGATTATTTAGAGAAAGTGGTGTGGAATCTGACTCACGTGATAAAGAAATAGAAGACTGTAAAGTGACCGATATTAAGTTGGAGTGATTTACAGTATGCCAATGTGTTGGGTAATGATCATGAACCCTATCAGAAATCATGACTTCTATATTAAAAGTAATAGGTGGTAGAGGGAGATCAGACAGAGTAAAAGCAGACAACATAATAACAGACGTGTTGGAGAAGGAGTGTTCAGTAGGACCCATAATAGGATGCTCCTCAAAATGACCAGGATAAGATTCTAGTGCAGGGTCATGCTGAGGTGTATATCAATCTGAGTTAAAAGCAATGTACTGGATATAATTCCGTTTAAGCTGTTGAATGCCCTTTAGACTGGGATGCAGGCCATCCAGTTTATAGAGGTCATTTCTGGTCCAAAAGTAATCAAAGTTACTAATAAATCCATGTGCTGTTGCAGTACAAAATGATTTTAGCCATTCGTGGAGGCTAAAAATACGACTAAAATGTTCTGGACTTTTTGAGGGAGCTGGGATAGGACCAGAGAACACACAGGTTCTACCCAGGCTCTGTATCGTCATTGCAAGAGAATCCAGCTGGTCACGGAGATCAACAGATTGACCACGCATGACATTATTAGTACCAACATGGATAATCAGTGTGTGAGCTGAGGGATGGAGGTCAGTTAGCACTGGAATCAATTCTGTAATATCAGAAACCTTACTGCCTGGGAGACAGAAAGTGACAGCACCTGGAAGTTCAACAGATCTAACAATGGAGTCGCCAATGATCAGAATTTCAGGTTGGCCATTCCTGCAGCCCCCCATGTAAACAGAGAGTTTGGGGTGAAGAAGAGTCTGACTGTTAGCCACACCAGCCACCAGGGCGGTGTCTGGAGCAGTAGTTGTATGCGGTTCACCTGGGCAGGAAGACGGCCGCGAATCATCACAGGTGATGTCATCATCGCTGGCCACAGTGTCCAGAGGTGTGTTGTGTTGAAGAGAGGAACGTTGAAGGCCGGCAGGAGAGATCCCAGAGTGGAAGACAGCAGGAGGAGAGCAGCGCCGACGGCGCTTCCCGCTGGACACAGGGGACGTCGGGGAAAACAGTCTCTTCCTCACCGAGCTGGAGAAGTTCGCTCCAGAGTAACCCACTGCAGGCTGCTCCAAAGAAGCCGGACAGACAGTCGACGCGCCTGTGGAAGCTAGCTCCGTTAGCCCTTCAAGTGGAGCATACTGGTTGTACAGCTGAAACGGGTCATCATCCACGTTTGGGGAGAACAGGGGGAGCGATACCCTCCTCCCTTTACCCTGCTTTACTACACACAACCATGGAAGAGGAAGCGCAGTAGAAGAAGGGTTTTCCAGGAGATCCAACCGGGAGACGAGCAGAGCCTTTTGCTGGATGATGTCGTCCAGGAGGCACTCAAGACCGCGCCTGAGACTGGATAACTCGGTTTCCACTGTTATGTGGTGAGTGTTGACATCTTGTAAAATAGCTTTTCATTCTCACCGTATACAACAGTGTAGGCTACACGACGGTCCAATAGCTATCCTAGCCACCAGGCTAAAGGCAAGCCTAGCTAGGTTAGCATAAGCCGGTAGTGTTTAGCTGTAGCTATGACAACCACAACAAGCCCCGCTAGTTTCGATCACGACAAGTCGGAGTCACATAAAACCAGTAAAACGATAAAAGCAATAAAGTCACAATGATCAGTTAAGATCAATGGCTAAAATGTTTTTTTTTTAAATAACGTAAAAGAAAACAGCCAAGGAAGTTTGGAAGACACAGAGCCTCACAAAACACGTCCGTTCACGTCCAATCGTCAATCGTCAATGCAATTAGTTATCTGATGCCTTAGGGTTAGGGTTATATATATATACATTATTATAAAAATGTATATAGGCATACAACGTAATCTATATAAAAATATCCCTATATACTATATGCATTGCATTTCATGAATGATAAACACCAAGTGGTGTAGTGTACAGTGTGTGACATTATGCACTTGGAATAATTTATATGCAATCATGATCCCCCCCCCCCTTTTATGGAATGTGAAGCGTATGCACAGTTTTGCTAAATTGCTGCGTTTTCTATAGATATTTTTGATTTACCTTGAAAATGTCTATATGTAATATTAGTATGCCGAGAGATGTATACAGTAATTGTGTGAAATTGAAGCGATATATATACACATTATTATAAAAATGCATATAGGCATACAACGTGATCGATACAAATATCTCTATATAATATATGCATTGCATTTCATGAATGATAAACACCACTAAGTGTTGTGTGTACAGTGCATGACATTATTGCACTTGGACTAATGTGTTTCAGATGAGGAAATATGATTTTGCGCTCCTGCAGCAAAACGCTCATAACTCTGCTTTCAGGAAACGCGCCTCGATTTGGGCTTCTGTTTACCTTTCTTGGCGTGGAATTGTGAACGAACGACGGCATGGATCAACAAACGGCTTTTGGCGTATTGTACATCAACTAGCATGTTGTCAAATGAGCCCAACCATTTCCACATAGATAAAATATATAATATAGAAATCTATCCACGGAAATCATGAGTTTTCGCTAAATCAGCCTCTTAAGAGCGTGGCATACTGGGGTGTTTAACGGCTCCCCCTGGTGGCGCTCAAAGTGTTAACAACCTGCCCACTATACCAAGACATCAGAGACATATACTTCCCACAAATTGCAAACACCCAAAGAGACTTTGAAAACATGGACAATAACTCAAAACTCCCATACCTACTGGGAGAAATACAAGAATGTGCAAACACAGCAGCAAGATTTGTGAGCTGCTGTGACAAGAAAAGGACATCCAGCGGAATGCAACCACCATAAAGACTGTACAAGAAATTCCGTCTGTAATGTACTGATTTCTTTTGTTTTCTCTGTTTGATTGTTTTGTTTTGTTTGGCTTTGGCAATGTAAACGTATGTTTCCCATGTCAATAAAGCCCATTTGAATTGAATTGAATTGAAAATTGAATTGCATTGAGAGGTAGAGAGGAGTAGAGAGAGGTAGAGAGAGGTAGAGAGAGGTAGAGAGAAGTAGAGAGTGGTAGAGAGAGGTAGAGAGAGAGGTAGAAAGAGAGTGGTAGAGAGAGAGGTAGAGAGTGGTAGAGAGAGGTAGAATGCACAGTAGAGAGAGAGAGAGAGAGAGATGCTTGTTAGTGAAGCTGTTGCTGTTATGTCAGCAGTGCTGACAAGGCCAGTCCAATCTCCCTCCCACTTTCACCACTGAGATTCCAACGATGCCTGTGTCAGATCACACACACACACACACGCACACGCACACACACACACACACTGCCGAGAGAGAGAGAGAGAGAGAGAGAGAGAGAGAGAGAGAGAGAGAGAGAGAGGCTGCAGCGAGATGGAAGTCAGGTTCTGTGAGCATCATTATCAGACAGATGTAGACATGGTGCAGTGTAGCGGAGCCGCGGCGCTCTGCCTCCTCCTGTTGAGCATTTAGTTAGCGGCCCCGAGCGTCTCGTGAGGAGCAGGGCGGCGCGGACAGCTCGTCTCCTCCGATCCGCCCAGAGCCTGGCGGCAGGAAGGCTGTATAGTGGCGCGGGGGGGGGCCCTGGATCCTCACCTGATAACAGAGACCTGCCTCATCTCCTCCATGTCACGCTGCTGCTACTGTTACAGCTCGTCTCCCACAGCGGAGTGGGGAGAGGAGAGGAGATAGGAGAGGAGCGGAGAGGAGAGGAGCAGAGAGGAGAGGAGAGGAGAGGAGAGGAGAGGAGAGGAGAGGAGAGGAGAGGAGAGGAGAGGAGAGGAGAGGAGAGGAGAGGAGAGGAGAGGAGAGGAGAGGGGAGGAGAGGGGAAGAGAGGGGAAAAGAGGGCGGGCGGACAGACAGACAGACAGACAGACAGACAGACAGACAGACAGACAGACAGACAGACAGACAGACAGACAGACAGACAGATAGACAGACTGTACAACATGGCCACAGACGAGCAGAGAGGAGACTTCTAAGGGTCTTCATCTGTATTTCCTAGTCAAACAACTATTAAAAATAAATAAATACATAAAACAACTAGACATAATGCTGTTGCTAGTTATATCATGCCAGTTAGGGTACCTTGTGTATACTGTTTACTTTTACTCTTACTCACAGTATGTATTTGTATTATATTCAGATAAAAATGTTGTATTGTCAATATTCATTGTAACATAATATAACCGATAGGGCGTACAGGCTGAAATCTGTACCTTTGTTTACACTGTTTATTTTTCTCACATCTTTATATTCAGAGTTAATTATATTGTTGACACTGTTTATTTCTTCTCATTATATTTCTGTTGAATCAATAAAGGAATATCTTATCTTATCTCATCTTATCGTATCTCATTTAGGGCTGACCTCGACTAGTCGAATAGTTGACTAATCGATCGAAAGGAGCCGTAGTCGACTGCCAACCTCTTAGTCGAACGCAATTATTATTTTTTGACAGCCCCGGTTACAGCCCGGATGAGCTCCTCGGGCCGCTAGACATGTAATCTAAACTTACTTGTGGTGAAAGGGGAGCACGTGGAAGTTAAGGGTAAGTTCAGCATTTTGGACCCGTAGCCCTATTTCCTACTAACCACAAGATGGTGGCCGTGAGGCTCGCCCCCAGTGCAAGCTATCTAATCTAATCTAACCAATGATGTTGTTGATCAGTAGAGTCCTTAGTCTGCACAATCCATGCTGTCATACTGGAGGATACCCACAGCTCCAGCTAGTTAGCCACAAAGCTAATGCTGCTGTCATACTGGATACCCACAGGACAGCTACAGCTAGTTTTTTTTTTAAACTTTATTATGTTTTTGGTAGATTTCTATTGGTTTTTACTACCGGGCAGTCCGGTAGAGAGAGAGAGAGGAAGAATGGGAGACAGAGCGGGGGGGGAAGACATTCGGCAAAGAACGCCGGGTCCGGGAATCGAAGCGTGTTACGTGGTTCGCCACTCGGGCGCCCCAACACTGCCAACAGCTCCAGCTAGTTAGCCACAAAGCTAATGCTGCTGTCATACTGGAGGATACCCACAGCTGCAGCTAGTTAGCCACAAAGCTAATGCTGCTGTCATACTGGAGGATACCCACAGCTGCAGCTAGTTAGCCACAAAGCTAATGCTGCTGTCATACTGGATACCCACAGCTGTAGCTAGTTAGCCACAAAGCTAATGCTGCTGTCATACTGGAGGATACCCACAGCTGCAGCTAGTTAGCCACAAAGATAATGCTGCTGTCATACTGGAGGATACCCACAGCTGCAGCTAGTTAGCCACGAAGCTAATGCTGCTGTCATACTGGACCGTGTAGGGTGACCATATTTTGATTTCCAAAAAAGAGGACATGCTGGCCCCAGCCTCGAGATACTTAATGATACTTTGCACAATCGAAGCGGGCATGGCCACCTTCATTTCACTATGTCTTGTGTACTGTACTGTATGTGATGAATAAACCTCTTGAATCTTGAATCTCTACTCAAAGTTTACTCAAAGATGCCTTTATTGTTTTAACATATGCTTGGAAACATGCACCCAGAAAAGCGGCCATTTCTTTTTTATACTTCAACTTGAGGACTGTATACTTTTTTTGCAAAGCTTATCTTTATACATTATGCTTATAGCACATGCATAAGCCTGGTCTTTTTTGAAAGATAACATTCTGAAGTTACTAATGCAAAAAAGGAAAATCACTTTTAGTGCTAATAAAATAGAGTAGCATATAGGTCTGAACTTGAGTTGAACGTGAACTTGTGTACTCACATTTTTCTACAGTGGTTGCAATATCCCAAATTTAACCACATAACATGCGCCCAGAAAAGTGGAATTTTTTTTACTTGAACTTGAGGACTGCATACTTTTTTTGCAAAGCTTATCTTTATACTTTATGCTTATAGCACATGCATAAGCCTGGTCTCTTTTGAAAGATAACATTCTGAAGTTTCGTACACAATAAAGAAAAATCACTTTTAGTGCTAATGAGTAACATAGGGCTGAACATGAGTTAAACTTGTGTACTCACGTTTTTGTGTAGTATAGTTGCAATATTCCAAAATAATATATATATTTTTTGTATAAGCTGGAAAACACAGCAAATCCATAGCCTGAAGGGACATGGGCCTGAAGGGACATTAACGTGTGTTGTCGGGCCTTACAAATACATTTGATTTTGATTTGATTATCAATAAGGTAGGATATCTGGAACACACAAACACACTATTTTTTAAATCACATGCCATGAAACTCTGGGACCTGGCTGAATTTAAGACTGCACAAATCATGTTTAAAGCACGAAACAATTCACTCCCGGGTAACATCCAAACATTCTGTTATAGAGAGGGGGGTTACAATTTAGAGGAGAGTCTAACTTCAAGAAACAGGCTGTTCATTCAACAATGTATGTATATTTCAGTTTGTGGAGTGAATATGAGTTGCATAAGATAATAGAGTGTGAAGGTATACTGAATACTGTCTATCTGTATGTCATGTATGTCATATCTTATGATGAATTGAAAATGGGGGACCCTGATGTAAACCAGACGAAAGTCTTTCTCTGGTCTGCATCCCCTTAACAATTGTGTGTATTGAGCCGTACTGTATTGTACCCATTCTGCAATCTGTTAATAACGTTTTCAATCAATCAATCAAGGGGGTAGGAATACATACGTTTACACTTCATTCTATACTCCTGCTTGTTTGTTTTTTAATCCGTTTATTACTCGTTTTTTATTATTATTTATTTTCAATTTATGTTCGAAATAAATAAACGCATTCATTCAAGATATTGTGTGAGCAAAAGTATAGTTAATTTACTCCCTCGAGTCTGGCCCCGTGCGGATCTCGCAGCTGTGCCGGCACAGTGCAATACTCCAATTCAGCCATTGGGTGGGTGGCGTTGCTGAGCGGCCCTCACAGCGCGGCCGTCAGCGCGCAGCCCTGAGAGCGCCGCTGGCTCTGCGACTCTGCAGCTGCATGCTTCTCCGGGAGTAATCTGGCGCGCCATGTTAAAAGTCGCACGCCTGACATATCGGCATGTAAAAGAAAGGTTGAGATCCAAGGCAGCTCTAAAAAAAATTAAAAAGCCTTTATTTATTGGCTTACATTATTTAGAAAAATCTTTTAAAAAAACCGACATGTTTCGGCCTACATGGCCTTCTTCAGGGTGTTGTAGCTGTGACAAAAACAATACTGTGACTAAATAGAGGAAAAAAGGAAAAAACATAACTCAGGGAGTGACTAATTACAATGGGGGACAGCTGGTCTCAAATAAATGAAGGCAAAGCAACATTCTCAACTTGAGTTGAAGAAATATACAATAATACTAAATAGAAATAAACACATTTGTATATTATATAAGTATATATACACACAAGTCGATCAAATTTTTTTTGATCGACTGGCAGATCATAAATATGCTATCAAAACTAACAACATGGATTATGCAATGGCTAAACATATTCATGAAGTTCACCATAGTACCTCTGCTTTATTTACAGCTATCGGAATTGACAGTGTTCCGCTCACGTCTAGAGGAGGAAATAGACAAAGAATTCTAAATCAGAAAGAAAGTCGCTGGATCGATAGACTACAGGCCACCTCACTCCCAGGTTTAAATGATTCCATAGACATGTATCATTTTTATAGGCCAGTAGATCACTTTATTTATTTATTGTATCTATACATTGTTATTTATTGTATTTTGATAGACTACAGGCCACCTCTTTGCAGGTTTAAATGACTCTACGGACATACTGTCACTTTTATAGGCTAAGTAGATTACATTATAGTATTATTATTTTTTGTCTTGCATTACTCAATGCTCTTACATTGTTGTTTTTGGATAATCTTTGATAATTGTTTATATTATTATTGATCTATTCTATGTTTGTTTTGACTCATTTCTTTATGTTGTTATAATATTTTGAGTTTGTGTGTATATATACTTATATAATATACACATTTGTTTATTTCTATTTAGTAATATTGTATATTTCTTCAACTCAAGTTGAGAATGTTGCTTTGCCTTCATTTATTTGGGACCAGCTGTCCCCCATTGTAATTAGTCACTCCCTGAGTTATGTTTTTTCCTTTTTTCCTCTATTTAGTCACAGTATTGTTTTTATCACAGCTACAACACCCTGAAGAAGGCCATGTAGGCCGAAACATGTCGGTTTTTTTAAAAGATTTTTCTAAATAATGTAAGCCAATAAATAAAGGCTTTTTAAAAAATTGTAGAGCTGCCTTGGATCTCAACCTTTCTTTTATAAGCGAATCCTACCCCGGATTTAATCCAAAGAGCACCTACCTGAAACAAAATAAGAACGCTGAAGCCCTCTCCATATCCTCTGTTTTGTTCAATATCGGCATGTAACTCGAGAACCGAGGCACGGATTTGGGCGATTCAGGTGGCATTCGAACGGCAACGAATATCGCTTTAATTCGGTAATTTATATGTTCGGCGAAAAATGCAGTCCCAAGCCTTCAGATGCTCGCAAAGGGCCGTGAAACTGAAAAACAATGAAACCCCGGACATTGCCATGAATTTATAAACCCCCCCCCCCGGACGCCCCGGACAGGGCGTGAAAAGAGGACATGTCCGGGCAAAAGAGGACGTTTGGTCACCCAATAATGGAGGATACCCACAGCTCCAGCTAGTTAGCCACAAAGCTAATGCTGCTGTCATACTGGAGGATACCCACAGCTGCAGCTAGTTAGCCACAAAGCTAATGCTGCTCGTCATACTGGAGGATACCCACAGCTGCAGCTAGTTAGCCACAAAGCTAATGCTGCTCGTCATACTGGAGGATACCCACAGCTGCAGCTAGTTAGCCACAAAGCTAATGCTGCTCGTCATACTGGAGGATACCCACAGCTGCAGCTAGTTAGCCACGAAGCTAATGCGAAGTCAGTGTTGGCCATCCACCAGACTGCACAAGCCCTGCAATAAACACTGAAAACGACTCCACACAGCACAGCGAAAGTAGGTGTCAGGGTTTATACAAACTGGAGCACGTCCCTCCGTCTACTTTACATTCGTTTTGTGGCTGATAGCAGCCGGACCTGCAGGTGTCCAGTATGAAGAACGGCATGGCTTGTGCTGAGAAAGGACTCCACCACTCGACAATATGATTGGTAAGTAGTAGGGATGCACCGATCCGATATTGATACAGGATATTGGCCCCGATATGACAAAAATAGCCGGATCGGGGTTTGAAAAAAATGAAAAATTTAATATTTGTTTCACTAAGTTAGGAAAGTAATGTTTTAAGTCAAGCCTGATGTTGCCTTGCACACGAGAATGATCCCAGTCTCTTCCACACAGTGAGGCAGGCTGCCATACAGTTTATTAATTGAACAATGCGTATATGTATATTTACATTTACATTTTGTATATCGGATCGGTACTCGGTATCGGCCGATACCCAAAGCCCAGGTTTCGGTATCGGGACTGAAAAAGTCGGATCGGCGCATCCCCTAGTAAGTAGGAACATTCTGAATTGAAGGTCCAATCAGTGATCCAAATGCAGTGGCAGGTGTGTATTTTACACCGAGGCCTTCAGTGCTATCAATTAAGCAATGTAACCCGACTTTGAATAACGGCACCATGCCACTAGGGCTATTAGGCTATTAGGCTTCAATGTAACCACCCCATATCCACAGTGACAGTACATTATCGAGTGGAATAATGTGATTTAACACAAAGCTCAATACTTGAGTTACAATACATGAATTGCAGAGACATGGTGGTGACTGAAACAATTATGCGCCACTATTGTGCAGTATGACAAGATGCTGCATCACAAATAGACATCCATAGCCCAAATCAATGTCATTACCAAGCGACATGAACAAACTCACAACAACCAGTTACATTTACTCATATGACCACCAAGCAAGCAATAATCCTGTAAAACACAATCAGGATTCAACAGGTTCGGTTTCAAACTGCTTGGTTTAAAATGCACATACAGTATGCTGCCACGCACAGCCAGGCCACTGAATCGGAACATAATTCATACCATGCTATAGGACAACATCTGGTGTCAGAGCACCATAACAGATGAAACCTGTAAACACGGTGACAGCGCACCTGACCAGACAGATTAAAAACATATTTGGTGATTACAACAGAATTACAACAGAATCACCAGCAGCATATTGACAACAGTATTATGTATTTACTATTTTGCAAAGGAAATCCACGTCAACCTCTTCTCCAAATCACTCACTCACTTCAACTCACGTACTTCAAAAATGTCTCACGTCACATGAAAAAATGTAAAAGTGTTTATTTACCGAACTCAAAAATGCTTGAAAATTTTTTCTAATTATCTTCACATAGAAACAAAACAAAAAACTATTATATCATAAAAAGTGCTCAAATAGTGGTGGAAATACTGAAGTGACCACAGGCTTCAGCTGCATTTACTGAGAAGCAAACACACATACCTGTCAACAGTTTGCAATGGTCCTCCATGCTGTAGCTGGGAGCATGCCTATGTTCCCACAGCCCTATGTTCCCTCAGCCCTATGTTCCCACAGCCCTATATTCCTACAGCCCTATGTTCCTACAGCCATATGTTCCCTCAGCCCTATGTTCCCACAGCCCTATGTTCCCACAGCCCTATGTTCCCACAGCCCTATGGTGCTACAGCCCTATGTTCCTACAGCCCTATGTTCCCTCAGCCCAATGGTCCCACAGCCCTATGTTCCTACAGCTCTATGTTCCCACAGCCCTATGTTCCTACAGCCCTATGTTCCCACAGCCCTATGTTCCCACAGCCCTATGTTCCCACAGCCCTATGTTCCCTCAGCCCTATGTTCCCACAACCCTATGTTCCCTCATCCATATGTTCCCTCAGCCCTATGTTCCCACAACCCTATGTTCGCACAGCCCTATGTTCCCTCAGCCCTATGTTCCCTCAGCCCTATGGTCCTACAGCCCTATGTTCCCACAGCCCTATGTTCCTACAGCCCTATGTTCCTACAGCCCTATGTTCCCGACGCCCTATGTTCCCACAACCCTATGTTCCCTCATCCCTATGTTCCCTCAGCCCTATGTTCATACAGCCCTATGTTCATACAGCCCTATGTTCCCACAACCCTATGTTCCCGACACCCTATGTTCCCACAACCCTATGTTCCCTCATCCCTATGTTCCCTCAGCCCTATGTTCATACAGCCCTATGTTCATACAGCCCTATGTTCCCACAACCCTATGTTCCCACAGCCCTATGTTCCCTCAGCCCTATGTTCCTACAGCCCTATGGTCCTACAGCCCTATGTTCCCACAGCCCTATGTTCCTACAGCCCTATGTTCACACAGCCCTATGTTCCTACAACCCTATGTTCCCACAGCCCTATGTTCCCTCAGCCCTATGTTCCTACAGCCCTATGGTCCTACAGCCCTATGTTCCCACAGCCCTATGTTCCTACAGCCCTATGTTCACACAGCCCTATGTTCCTACAGCCCTATGTTCACACAGCCCTATGTTCCTACAGCCCTATGTTCCCTCAGCCCTATGTTCCCACAGCCCTATGTTCCCACAGCCCTATGTTCCCTCAGCCCTATGTTCCTTCAGCCCTATGGTCCTACAGCCCTATGTTCCCACAGCCCTATGTTCCCACAGCCCTATGTTCCCTCAGCCCTATGTTCCCACAACCCTATGTTCCCACAGCCCTATGTTCCCTCAGCCCAATGGTCCCACAACCCTATGTTCCCCCAGCCCTATGTTCCTACAAACCTATGTTCCTACATTTACATTTAGTCATTTAGCTGACGCTTTTATCCAAAGCGACTTACAAGTTCTGTACGACAAGTCATCGGGAAGGGCACAACTCTATCAGCTGAGTAACAATGTTCATAAAGTGTTGAGTGCTACAGTGTAGGTTAGTTTATTAGGACAAGTGCATGACAGTAAGGTTAGTTAGGGTTAGATTTTTTTTTATTTAATTTTTTTTTAATTCAGATAATGGTTGAAGAAGTGCGTCTTTAGTCGACGGCGAAAGATTGGACGGGTTTCGGCTGTTGTTCGGCTGATGTTCCCACAGCCCTATGTTCCTACAGCCCTATGTTCCTACAGCCCTATGTTCCTACAGCCCTACAGTATGTTCCCTCAGCCCTATGTTCACACAGCCCTATGTTCCCACAGCCCTATGTTCCCTCATCCCTATGTTCCCACAGCCCTATGTTCCCACATTTCTAAGATTCCCCCCCCCCCACTAGTTGTCCTCATTAGCTCCAGCTTTTCTAGAACATTATTTTGACGGTTGGGACAGAGCCCATAAACGAGTCCAATCTAAAGCTTCATAAACTAGTCCAATCTAAAGCTTCATAAACTATTCCAATCTAAAGCTTCATAAACTATTCCAATCTAAAGCTTCATAAACTAGTCCAATCTAAAGCTTCATAAACTATTCCAATCTAAAGCTTCATAAGCTATTCCAATCTAAAGCTTCATAAACTAGTCCAATCTAAAGCTTCATAAGCTATTACAATCTAAAGCTTCATAAACTAGTCCAATCTAAAGCTTCATAAACTAGTCCAATCTAAAGCTTCATAAACTATACCAATCTAAAGCTTCATAAGCTAGTCCAATCTAAAGCTTCATAAACTAGTCCAATCTAAAGCTTCATAAGCTAGTCCAATCTAAAGCTTCATAAACGATTCCAACCTAAAGCTTCATGAACAGTAAACTTACAAACGTCTCTCAAATCATGCTTTCCTGCATTGAAAAAAAACATTTGCACACAGTCCAGGAGTAACTGTGTACATTATTTGCATTATTTTATAATAAACCAAATCAGTAAATTGCATAACATGAGACTTTATAAACAGTGGATTTGGGTGTTCATAGTAATCAGCCGTATTAACCCTTTCACTGCCACACGACAGAAGGTTAACCCTTTACTATCACACAACCGACGGCGATGCTAATGATGGAGCATCGCCGTCGGTTGTGTGATAGTAAAGGGCTAACCTTCTGTATTGTCACAGTGAAAGGGTTAACTGGCTGTCGTGTGGCAGTGAAAGGGTTAATGTTCCGAATGGCCCGCTGTTGCAGTAAGACAAGATTCATGTCCTGCGACTTCTTCTCTGAGGATTTGGTCTCAATTTAGACTCATTCTAAACTGACACATTTTTCTAGGTATGGTCTCATATGTAATAATCACACATTCCTCCCAGCCCAATTAGATCCTGTCTTTGCCCAATGGCAAAGGGCAGGCCTTGATGAATTCAGTAAACCCTACATAGACACCGTCAATGCCCTTTCCACCAAACTTTAATTATTAGCCTTTTACCGCTATTTCCATATTCGTCAATTCAAACCAGCCCTTCTATTCCCAGTCCGCCACTGAGAACCAGCCCTTCTATTCCCAGTCCGCCACTGAGAACCAGCCCTTCTAATCCCAGTCCGCCACTGAGAACCAGCCCTTCTATTCCCAGTCCGCCACTGAGAACCAGCCCTTCTATCCCCAGTCTGCCACTGAGAACCAGCCCTTCTATTCCCAGTCCACCACTGAGAACCAGCCCTTGTATTCCCAGTCTGCCACTGAGAACAGGACTAGGATATTATTTAGCAAATTCCTGCCCACCTTCAGGGTCTAACCTCCACCATTTATAATACTACCTTCAGGCTCTAACCTCCACTATTTATAATACTACCGTGTCCCTTAATAATGGAACACTTGATAGGATCCAAGCAGACGGGGTAGAAGAGAACTCAGCTACTTCACCTCCCCGCTGACCTTCGTTCCCGACCTCCAACACACTAGGTGTGGTCCTTGACGACCGGTTGAACTTCTCCGCTCACGTCGCCTCAACAACCAGAACCTGCAGATTCTTCCTGAGCACAACGTGAGATCGTTCCTCCTGCGATCAACAGCCTGTCTCGCCTCGACCACTGCAACGCACTGCTAGCTGGTTTACCGGCTGCCGCCACCAGAACCACTTAAACTCATACAGAACGCAGCCGCCCGTCTGATCCGCCGCCGCCCAACCTACCAAAGTCAGCCCACCTCACCCCACTTCTTAGGGACCTGCACTGGCTCCCCATCGCCGCACGAATCCGCTTCAAGGTCCTTGACCTGGCGTACCGTGCAGCGAGGGGAACGGCTCCTCCGGTCAATGGTCTCTAACTACACACCCTCAAGACCCCTACGCTCTTCTGGCCGCCGCAGACCCACTCCTATCCGAGCTCCTGGGGCTCATCAAAGAGAAGCCGACTATTCTCTGTCCTCGCTCCACAATGGTGGAAGGAACTCCACTGTCAAGACGGCTGAAACCTGGCCAATTTTCCACCGTTGACTAAAAACACACCTCTTCAAATATGAAATATTATCTGAAAAAGAACCCTCTTATTTACTGTCTTTTTACTATTATGTACCCTAATACTATGCTATTATTGTTATACTACTACCTATCTTGCTAATATGTCTATACTACTATGCACTCAGATTACAACACTCAAGTTGGACATTATTTTACGGACAACGCCTGTCAAGTTTGTTCTTAATTTCCCCACTTGAAGGGCTCAGGCAACGTGATCAAGGATGGATATAACTCTGTGACTTCTTTGACCTTTGTTTGTCATTTATTTGGTTGACAAATGGTTGTCTCAATAGCAGTCACAATAGCAGGTTATAAACCTGAAAGGGTATGAAAGGAAATGTTTCAACATCAACATAAATACATAGGCTATAATAATACCATAAACTATAGTTTAACATTAATACATTTAGCCTATATTATCAGTTCATTCAAAGAAACAATTACCAAATGCATTTTCATTAAGAACATTCATTCAGCATTTACCAATACATTTGACATTTTGTATTATTCTTATTTTATATATATATATATATATATATATATATATATATACATACCATATAACCTATATTATATATATATATTTATTTATATATATATTTATATATATATATATACCACATATAACCAGTGTTGGGACTAACGCGTTTGCCGTAAATAGTACTCTAACGCATTACTTTTTAATTTCAGTAACGCTGTTACCGTTACTAAATGGTTTGTTAGTTCGTTACTGCGTTCTTTTTATGTAAATTCATAGCGAGCGTCCTTATTTCGCCTGCGTTTGTATTGTTTACTGTAGAGAGCGTCTATTTCTTTCCGTAGCCTCATTTCTGGTTTGCGCATTTCTGATTGGCCACTGACTGACGTTCTCTGACGTTCTCTGACCAGACAGCGTCAGTCAGTGGCCACTGGCCAATCAGAAATGCGCAAACCAGAAATGAGGCTACGGAAAGAAATAGACGCTCTCTATAGTAAACAACAAGAGGACGCTCGCTATGAATCTACATAATAAGAACGCAGTAATAACGAACTAACAAACCATTTAGCAACTACTTGGAGAGATAATTAATATACAACATGGAAACGAGATAAAGAACATGTTTGAAGGGCTGCTGGAGTCTACTGGACTAACGTTACTACATCTCGACCACCGCAGACTTTGGTGAGTGCAATGTGTTCACTGAAACTCAAGTTGAACACTTATACAGTACGAAATTTGCCAGGGAATCTCATAATACTAATCAAACAATATAAATATAGTCCTTTCATGCACAATTGATATCCTAACTATTCTAACGTTGCAATGCTTTGATTGATATCTTAAACAACGTTGCAAGATGGTTATGAATGAATGAATGAATGAATGAATGAATGAATGAATGAATGAATGAAAACTTTATTTAACAGATTGCAGAATGGGTACAATACAGTACGGCTCAATACATACAATTGTTAAGGGGATGCAGACCTGAGAAAGACGTTTGTCTTGTTTCCATCAGGGTCCCCCATTTTCAATTCATATAGACATTTATGACATACACAACATACATGACATTTATGGCATAGGGACATATAGGTATTTAGTACTGATACATTTGTGACATAAGCGGTATTCAAATATACAGTACTGTTACCCCTAGATCCTGACAGAGTATATACATATGATGGGGAGGGGACTGTACATTAGGAGGGGGTGGGTGGGTGGGAGAGAAATATACATACGGCGGGGAGGGAATATATAATGAAACGCTCTAGACCACATTGCTTAGCAGAGTTCGGTGATGTGAATGAAAACTGTCAAGTTGATCAACCGATTGGGCATGGGACTTGAGCATTTTTTTTTTTTTATATAACTAAATAGTTACTTTTCACAGTAACTCATTACTTTTGGGTGTAAGTAACTAGTACAGTAACGAAGTTACTTTGAAATGAAGTAACTAGTAAAGTAAGTAAACTATTTTTCAGTAACTAGCACAACACTGCATATAACCTATATTATATATATGTATCTATTTATTATATATATATATATATATATATGTATCTATTTATTATATATATATATATATATATATATATATATATACAACATACCATATATAACCTATATTATATATATAGTATTTACTTATTTATTTATTACACCAATCAACATTGTTCTTTAAACTTAACCATGTCATGAATGTCATGCATAAAAATTTTCAAACAATAATATTCAAACTGTTGTAATGCCAGACATTACAGGCCTACAGAAACACCATTTCCCAGGGTGCACTGGGGCCGCATGTCAAACATAGCATGTTGAGCAAAGCTAACATGCTACAAACATTTCATGATGAGCAAAGCTAACATGCTAGTTAATATGCTAGGGAGCTAACAGCTAACACAAGCAAAGCACATGAACAGAGCAAGCAGAGCACATATCATAAAGCAAGCAGGGCACATGCACATTAAGCAAGCAGGGAAGGTAAAAGTGAACATACCATTGGGTCATCACGTTCCTGGTTTGATTGCAGCTTAACTCACTGCGCACAATGAGCTGACTCAATGACTGACTGAATCATGGACTGAATGAGCTGGGGTTTTAATGCAAGTCCTCTGGGCTGCCCCCATAGATGCCAGATGGTAAACCAGTCAAGCCCTCCCATGCTGCCCGCATAGATGCCTGATGTAAATTATTCTCTTTTTACCCCTAAAGTTAATTTAATTTCAATTTACTTTGAAAATAGTTGCAAGGAGTACATTTGATCATTAGGGGACATTTAAATTGTACCATTTGTTTTGGATAAATAATATATGTAATTTATAGTCAATAACATACATTTAGCTCTCTTTTCTCCTAAAGAGTTCGACACCTCCCACTTAAGTTCCTGATCGCTTGGCTTGATCAGAAACTTACTTCACATCAGAGATTGACCCCTCTTAATGACACCCTTTTTTTTTATATGTTTTTTAATGTCTTTTTTATTTATATATTTTTTTTGGTTTACGAGTGTGTATGGACGAGCAAGCATAGTCCAAAGCCAGCTACGTCTCTTGGCAGGTGTGTGTAGTGCCAAGATCGATGTGGGAATGGGGTAAGAATGCACTTAGTCTTTTTGTATGACGAGTGTGTGTAGACGAGCAAGCAGTCCAAAGTCAGCTACGTCTCTTGGCAGATCGATGGGGCATGGGGTATGAATGCTCTTAGTCTTCATGTATGTGCGGAGTGTGGGGTATGGTGCATGCGCATGGCGTCCACCAACCAGCCGATGGGGGGTTAGGGATGGTGACCAGTTCCAGGGGCTTGGGCGATGAACTGGGCGAGGGGTGTGGGCAGGGAACTGCATCAGGGTGGCTCGGGCAGACGAGTTTGGACCTCCACGGGGAGGAGGACCACCAATCTTCTTACGTCTCTCCTGATGACGGTCTTGGGCAGTGGAGAGCTCCTCTTCTTCTGTCGACCTGCAGGGGAGACGATGAGGCCGGCACATGTCTTGATATCAGCGTCCCTGACGATCCCTTTTCTGTCTGGGTATACTGACAAGATTCTTCCCAGACGGAACTGGCCTCTCAGCGCGTTCTGGTCGGCGATCCAGACAAGAACCCCGACCTTGACGTTCCGCTCTGTCCGATGCCATTCGTTGCGGACAAACAGATTTGGGCCAGCTAGCTCACTCCATTTTGCCCAGAATCTGTCCATCCCGATTTGAATCGCTCTCAGTCTGCGCCAGGGATGGGTGCACAGGTCGAGTCCACTTGTATCACCTACAACGGAGGCACGGCCCAGGATGAGGGAGTTAGGCGTTAAATACTCGACTACATCCTCTTGGCTTTGGGCTCTAGCGTCAATAGGGCGTTGATTTCTCAGGTTGGCCGCCTGGTAGACCAGGGTTTGAAGTTCTACCCACGTGAGCGCCTCTGTTGCGTCTCTGAGGTTGGTGAGCGCTCTTTTCAAAAGCTTCACTGCATTCCGATGGGGAGCATCTGCAGGGTGGAACTTCCACTCCCATTCAGTCCCATTCTTGGCCTTTTCTTCATGCACTTCTCTGACCAGTAGGAAAGTGACAGTAGTGTCACGGAACTCAACACAGTCTTGGGCCACGAGAGCCAAATCCTGAAAAGCTGCTGCTCTTTTGCAGATTGGGCCTGCCTCCCACTTTGCTGTTCCGGGAGCCTGGCCGTTGCCACCCAGCCAGGTTTCCACTGCTCGTCTGGTCCAGGCGACAATTCCGCACAACTTCGCATCGCTCTGGCCTGACAGCTGTTTGGACTGGTCTCTGGTGACCGCTGCAGAGAATGCTTTCCTCTGGAGTCCTTTGATTTGATCAGCAACAGAATCTTGCTGGCGGTCTTCATGGGCGAGTCTGATTCAGGTGAGGCAAGGCCGATGGGATCATAGAAACCAGCGATCTGGCTTAACAGCATGCGCCGGGTGAGAGGGTTAAGTGTGCTGCTCCTGATCTCCTCCTCCCGTAGATCAGGCCCTGTTCTCATCTTCCCTCGCTTCTTTGAGAAGTTTATCGATGTCAGAACACAGAGCTTGTCTGTTTCGGGTTCGTATCCAACCCCCACCGCCTTATTCTCCTCGTCCTGCATCTGGTTGGGGAGAATCAGGGTTCTGGGCGAGGTTGAGCGGCTTCTATTGGGATCAGTGGAGTCCTTACACCCACTTTGACCCGTCCAGACCCACGGTTAGAGGGAGAAGCCGCCAGCTCTCAGGATCTTTTCCACTCCTTTGGTCGTCTCAATCAGAGGAGTGTTGCTGTGTTTGTCTGCCAGCACATAGGTGAGGCAGTCCTTTATTTTCTCGAGGTCCCTTTCTTCTCCAAGGGTCATCTCTTTGCCTCCTGGGGGACACTTGCTGTACTTGCAGCTCCCGCACTTCGGATCACAAGCCGCTCCGATGCTGTCCCACTTGAACCACTCAAACAACTCCTTGTTGGTGGCAGTGGTGTTGCTGAGGACCACGTCCTTTCTTGCTCTGTCTTCAGTCAGGCCTCTTGAGTCCACAAGGACCTCCTTGTCCTTCCTTGAGGATGTTCTCATGGATCTTGCGAAGTGAGTGTCGGACTGGTGCATGGTTAGATCGACCATTTCAAAGAGGTCAGGGTGTGTACCGCCGACAGTCTTCCCCAGTGGTCCATCCCAGAGGACTAGATCTCCCTGCATTTTGACTGGCTGTGGGACCAATCGACCTTCCCTGTGGCTAATCAGGAGGTCGATACTTTCAGGACGGACCAGGTCTTCCGTGGCGACGTCAGGAAAGATTTTCCGCAGCTGTTGTGGAGTGACAGACTGGCTTATCTCTGCGATGCTCTCCAGGCCATAGCAGAGCAGTTTGTGTTCTGCCACGGTCCCCTTGGAGGTTTTCACCCTCAGCCGTAGGATATACCGCTTGGTTGTCACTGTCTTTTCCATCCCTCCAATACCGTGGACAATCAGCTTGATGTTCACACCAGTCAGTCCGAGGCGTTTGGCCGCATCGTTCGCGATGTAATTGGTATCCGATGCGAGGTCGATGAGGGCACCGATCAACTGGCCAGAATTCGTTGTTACTTCCAGTAACATCATAACCACTGGGTATTCCTGTTCAACGGCAGTATTGGTGCACATTGTAGTCGAGGCTCTGTTAGAAAATGCTTTTCTGACCTCTGCCCTTGTGTTTTCCGGGACTTTAGAAAGGGCCTCTTCTTGGATGCTGGTCAAGCCTAGGCCTTTCTTCTCTTCCTTTGAGCCACCTTGCCCCTCACAGCCGCTCTCCTTCCTCTGAGTAGTGGGCCTTGGGCAGAGCAGGTAGTTGTGTGGCGGTTCCTCTTTCCTACAGCCTGATTTGCTGCAGAGGAACCCTTGGTTACAACGGCCATCTCTTGGGTGGATGCTCAAGCACAGATAGCAAGTGCCATAAGCCCTTAGATGAGCCTTTTTCTTCACCAGGTCCAACTCTTTGAAGGTTCTGCATGCAAAGAGCTTGCCAGGGTGCGCCTCATCGCCGCAGCAGGTGCAGGAGCTTAACTGCTGCTTTGTCTGTGGACCTCTTTGGCCTGAAGTGGCTCTGGAAAAGTATCTTCTCACTCCCTTATCTGGTTTGTCATCCAGGCTTGTCTCTGAGGAGTTCTCTCCAGGACTTGCTTCTAGCTGGTCAAGCTCCTCCAGGATTGCCTCCTGCTTTTTTAGGAATTGAAGCAAGCACTCAAAGTGGTCCTGGGGAACAAACCCGTTGGCGGGCTCATGTTTGTGAGCAATCCATTCCTTCTTTAGGGAGCTAGGCAGTTTGCTTTCTAGGGACTGAGCGACCAAACGGTTCTTTATAACGTCCTCTTCACCCAAAATCAGGAGATTATCTAGAGCCCTCTCCACTGCCTGGATCAGTTCAATAGCCTTCCTTGGGTTGTTTCCCCTCACGGGGGGTAGGCCCTGGACCTCACTTGCGATCAGCTGGACGATCCTAGCTTTATTCCCATACCTGTTGGCAAGGCGATTAAACATGTCCTCTGCAGACTTGCAGCTAGATAGGACTAGGTCCCTTTTCACCTTCTCACTCAGGCTTGCAAGAAGGTGAAACCTTGTCACTCCAAAAGTCCTCTGCGGGTTCCCAAGCAGCTCGAGCTCCTCCCACTCCGCCTTCCACCGGTAATAATCGACCATGTTCCCAGAAAATGTGGGGAGGCGTGCTGGTTCGAGTGGAAACTGGACTCTGGGTTGCATATAAGGAAGGACGCCTTGTGGAGCATTTGGGTACCCTAGCGGTGTGCCTGCGACATTTGGTGCAGCGCTGGTCCCAGCCAGAGACTGGATACTGGCTCCAGAACTTCTTGGAAGTGGCCCCGACGGACCGAGCAGATCTATATGACCTGCAGCGATTTCCTGCTTGACACCGGGAGGCTCACTGAGAGAGAGAGGTTGATCATCTTTACTGGATCTAGGCAGATATGGATTGGCTGGCGCTTCAGCTTTTACGCTCTCCTCTTCCTCCTCCTCATTCTGACTCCAAGCAAAGCCCTTTCGTGACTTCAGGTTCATCCGCCGCCATTTCCGCTCCCAGTCACTCTGTAAGTCTCTTAGCCCGTCTCCTTGCTTTTTAAGCTCCTTTGTCTTGGTGCTGGAGACAAGACATTCCCAAGCAGCTATTTTCTGCCCGAACCTGTGGATCTTCTCGCCCAGGCTCTCCCTCTGCACATCAAAGTCCTCCGCTAGTAACTCCTTCAAATCCAGCGCTTCTACTTCAGCCCACTTCTTTTCCGCTTTCTCGGCATCCAATTTGATGTCATCTTCAGCGAATCTGGACCATAGTGCTTCTTCAGTGAGTGTAAGCATTTCTTCATATCGGGTTGAGCACTTTGTTGTTTTCGCTTTTATGCTCTCGGCTTCCTCTTTCACCTTGGGATCATCGTTTTCTTCTGCCTCCACTTCGAGAGCATCGACGTATTCAGCCCCTGTGTCGCTGACCCTACCAAAGTCCACAACAAGGCCATTTAGCTCATCAATGAGATTCCTCTCCTTGAGCAGGTGAATCGTAAGAGCCATCCTGTTGGTCCTCTTACTGAAGGCAGTCTGCGCGGCCGAGCGCTTTCCCTTTAGGGATTCCAGCACAGCTGAATCCATCCTCCTTTCTTCAAGCTGTCCAAGGTTTTTCCGACACTGGCAGGGGGCCTGTTGGACCTTTCCCTCCCTCCGTGGCGCTCCTCTTCCGGGCAACACTCTTCGGGGCAGATTCAGCTGGACGCTTGGGCCCTTGGTTTATAACTGTCAAGTTTGTTCTTAATTTCCCCACTTGAAGGGCTCAGGCAACGTGATCAAGGAGAGATATAACTCTGTGACTTCTTTGACCTTTGTTTGTCATTTATTTGGTTGACAAATGGTTGTCTCAATAGCAGTCACAATAGCAGGTTATAAACCTGAAAGGGTATGAAAGGAAATGTTTCAACATCAACATAAATACATAGGCTATAGGCTATAATAATACCATAAACTATAGTTTAACATTAATACATTTAGACTATATTATCAGTTCATTCAAAGAAACAATTACCAAATGCATTTTCATTAAGAACATTCATTCAGCATTTACCAATACATTTGACATTTTGTATTATTCTTATTATATATATATATATATATATATATATATATATATCATATAACCTATATTATATATATATATATTTATCTATTTATTTATATATATATATATTTATCTATTTATTTATTATTTATTTATATATATATATATACCACATATAACCTATATATGTATATATATATATATATATATATATATACAACATACCATATATAACCTATATTATATATATAGTATTTACTTATTTATTTATTACACCAATCAACATTGTTCTTTAAACTTAACCATGTCATGAATGTCATGCATCAAAATGTTCAAACAATAATATTCAAACTGTTGTAATGCCAGACATTACAGGCCTACAGAAACACCATTTCCCAGGGTGCACTGGGGCCGCATGTCAAACATAGCATGTTGAGCAAAGCTAACATGCTACAAACATTTCATGATGAGCAAAGCTAACATGCTAGTTAATATGCTAGGGAGCTAACAGCTAACACAAGCAAAGCACATGAACAGAGCAAGCAGAGCACATGCACATTAAGCAAGCAGGGAAGGTAAAAGTGAACATACCATTGGGTCATCACGTTCCTGGTTTGATTGCAGCTTAACTCACTGAGCACAATGAGCTGACTCAATGACTGACTGAATCATGGACTGAATGAGCTGGGGTTTTAATGCAAGTCCTCTGGGCTGCCCCCATAGATGCCAGATGGTAAACCAGTCAAGCCCTCCCATGCTGCCCGCATAGATGCCTGATGTAAATTATTCTCTTTTTACCCCTAAAGTTCATTTAATTTCAATTTACTTTGAAAATAGTTGCAAGGAGTACATTTGATCATTTAGGGGATATTTAAATTGTACCATTTGTTTTGGATAAATAATATATGTAATTTTGAGTCAATAAAATACATTTGGCTCTCTTTTCTCCTAAAGAGTTCGACAACGCCACTGACCCTTAGCTGCCAGAGAGGTACTCCTCCTGCTCACTTGTTGTTCTTGTTCGCTTCGGATAAAAGCGTCGGCTGAATGCCTGCATTGTAAATTGTAGAAGAGCCTGGAATGGATATATCTGATGAAACATGGCACGGTGCATTCCATTAGTAAAGGGGTTAACCTCACATCCTCGCCTTGGATTACTTCAGTCTAAGCTTCTTCGTGGAAGTCCTTATAGTAAGGCCAGACTGTCTAAGATCAACTCTAATGTGAATTAAATAAGTGATCATCACATAGAAAAGGCTGACCTGACTCATATGCGCTGGTCTTGTAATACGGTGAACCACTGGGCTACTAGACTTTATCTGAAGCATGTGACAACAATATTCAACCCAGCGCTGGCAGAACGTTTTGAGTTCCAGCCTTCGAGGAGAGGCAGTAAGGGTGCCCGTCTACAGACAGACAGACAGAGAGACAGACAGACAGACTGTACAACATGTCCACAGATGAGCAGAGAGGAGACTTCTAAGGGTAAAAATAAATAAATACATAAAACAACTAGACATAATGCTGTTGCTAGTTATATCATGCCAGTTAGGGTACCTTGTGTATACTGTTTACTTTTACTCTTACTCACAGTATGTATTTGTATTATATTCAGATACAAATTTTGTATTGTCAATATTCATTGTAACATAATATAACCGATAGGGCGTACAGGCTGAAATCTGTACCTTTGTTTACACTGTTTATTTTTCTCACATCTTTATATTCAGAGTTAATTATATTGTTGACACTGTTTATTTCTTCTCATTATATTTCTGTTGAATCAATAAAGGAATATCTTATCTTATCTCATCTTATCTTATCTCATCGTATCGTATCTCATTTAGGGCTGACCTCGACTAGTCGAATAGTCGAATAATCAATCGAAAGGAGCCGTAGTCGACTGCCAACCTCTTAGTCGAACGCAATTATTATTTTTTATAATATAATATAAAGAAAAATGTATCATTCTTTCCAAAAGCAAAGAGGCCTAGAAGCGTGGCTCCTCCTCCTCCTCCGTCATCGTCCTTCCTTTCTCATCGCTCCCTTAACCGCTGTCTCTCAGAGAACCCTTAACCTGAGACTGCTGTCTCTCAGAGAACCCCTTAACCTGAGACTGCTGTCTCTCAGAGAACCCCTTAACCTGAGACTGCTGTCTCTCAGAGAACCCCTTAACCTGAGACTGCTGTCTCTCAGAGAACCCCTTAACCTGAGACTTCTGTCTCTCAGAGAACCCCTTAACCTGAGACTTCTGTCTCTCAGAGAACCCCTTAACCTGAGACTGCTGTATCTCAGAGAACCCCTTAACCTGAGACTGTCTCTCAGAGAACCCCTTAACCTGAGACTGTCTCTCAGAGAACCCCTTAACCTGAGACTGCTGTCTCTCAGAGAATCCCTTAACCTGAGACTGTCTCTCAGAGAACCCCTTAACCTGAGACTGCCGTCTCTCACAGTTCTGGGCGAGTGAAATCAAAGTTGTCGGGAGGGTTAAACTTGGCCATCGTCACTGGTTTACTTCTGACACCATGTTCAAGTTATGACCGATATAATAAACACTCTTGACGACCTCCTTTAACTCCATAGGTTGTTGTGTTTATTTGCTTCTCGTAGACACCCACACACAGCGTTGTTTCGGTAGCATACATGGAATTACCTACTTCCGGCGCATGAGCGCCTAATATGGTCTGGTCTTAGAGACACACACATTCATTCACATGACATCTCCCTTTCTTTGAGTCAGAGACAGTGTATACTGTTGAATACAAAATTAGTGCAGTGTCCTCTCAAACGAGCAAATAATCTGAGCTCTTAGAAGTGCAAGGTAATACTGTAACCACAATATCAATCAGTTCTTTTTTTAAATATCAAAGTGCCATTAATCAAAGTGCTATAATAATAAATAGAAAAGTGCCATTAACCAAAGTGTCATAATAACAATACTTCCTTTCCCCATTTCCTCTTTTTCTCCTCTTCTTTTTTGTGTGTTTTTAACAGAGAAAGTCACAATAGAACATAAACCAACATTGTGTGTTACTTTTTTTTTTTTTACTGAGGGTATGGGGTAGACAACCCAGTCACCTCTGTAGCTGCCGGAGGTTATTCTGCTCCATTGAGGCAATAACACACAAAGTCTTTAAACCTCTCAGGTGGACGGATGACTCTGCCCCTGGAAGTCACCCGAGCTGGTTCTGGAAGACGATTCACAGGCCCCGCCGGCGCCGGGACAGTCTCACGAACAGGGGAAACAGGCTCCCTAGCAGGTGACACGGCCCCTCCAAGAGCCGAAACCTTGACGATGATCTCGTCGTCTACGTCGTCGTCGTCGATCACCATGGCTTTCCTCCGCTCCAGATAGGACGGGGTGCAGAGCGGCGTGACGTCACTCGGAGGTGTAAGCTGGGGTGGTGATGGTTGCCCGCTCACCTGCATGTCCTCTGCCTCTCCAGGAAGGAATGTAGGTCGTAGGTGGCGCCTGTTCCTCCGCAAGGTCCCGTGGTCTGTCTGGATCAGATAGGACCTCGGAGCCGAGTGTGGCTGCTGAACCGTTGCTGCTGTCGTCCAGCCGGACTCACCGTCGAGTTTCACTGCCACGCTCTGCCCTGGCCTGAGAGGTGGAAGTGCTCTGGCACCATAGCGTCGGTTGTAAGCATGCCTGTAGGTCCTTTTCGCCCTGGCGTCAGCTTCACGCACCTTAGCAAAGTCGGGCCACACAGGCAACAGCACTTTATCGACTGTAGGCACCGTCGTCTTGATCTGGCGGACCATCATCAGCTGTGCAGGACTGGCACCCGTGGCTTGTATTGGTGTAGCTCTGTAACTCATGAGAGCCAGAAACGGGTCATCCTGCCGTAGGATCCTCTTCGCAGTCTGCACTGCTCTCTCAGCCCCACCGTTGGCCTGAGGATAGTGAGGACTAGAGGTGATGAGTTTAAAGTTATATGTCACAGTGAAACTATCAAACATTTAGCTTGTGAACTGTTTAGCATTATCAGTGTGAAGCTCATCTGGACAACCCCACCTGGCGAAGATATTTTTCAGACAAGCAATTGTGGTCTCACTCTTCATGTTTGGTAGATGAGCTATTTCTATGTAGCGAGAATAATAGTCAACAACTACCAAGTAGTTTTCTTTCTCGTACTCACAGATGTCCGCCCCGATCGCCTGCCAGGGCCTCTGTGGTAGTGGCGTTGTAATCAGAGGCTCCTTCCTCTGTGTAGGTCTGACCTGCATGCACTCGGGACATTTTGTCACCAGTTCCTGGACCTCTCTCTCCAGCCCGGGCCACCACACACTCATGCGTGCCCGTTCCCTGCACTTGGTGATGCCCTGGTGCCCGTCATGCAACCGGTTGAGTATCTCTTTCCTCATACTGTGAGGAATCACGATGCGGTCTCCGTACAGCACAAGACCCCTTGATAATGACAGGCTGTTACTGCAGTGGTGATATGCCTTGCCTTGTGCTGGTACACTGCTCACATGCTTCGGCCATCCACCTGTGATCAGTCTGCTCACCACCAGAAGGTCGTAGTCCACGCTCGTCTCCTGCTTGATCCGGTCCAGTTTGGACGGCGACACTGGCCACGCTGCATGAGCTGCGTCCTCGAACGCTGAAACATCAGAGGTTAGTTCTGACACTTCACTCAGAATTACAGACAATGGCTGCCTGGAAAGTGTGTCAGCTACTGTCAGTGTTTTCCCAGGCACGTACTCTGCAATGGGGTTGTACTTCATCAGACGCATCAGCAATCGTTGGCAGCGCAGGGGAACTCTATCGAGGTCCTTGTTGTTGATCAGAGGGACCAGCGGTTTGTGGTCTGTATGGACTATGAAGCTGTCTAGGCCATAGAGGTAAGTGGAAAATCTTTCACAGGCCCAAACAGCAGCTAGACACTCCTTCTCTATTTGCGCGTAGCGCTTCTCAGCATCAGTTAGTGTCCTTGAACAGAATGCTACGGGTTTCAGTCCATCTGAGTGTCTCTGTAGCAGTACACTGCCCAGCCCGTAGCTGCTTGCATCTGAACTCACTATGGTAGGTTTGTTTACATCATAGAATGCCAGTGTAGGTGTGGTGGAGAGGAGTTGCTTTACCTTGTGGAATGCATTGTCTTGTGCTGTGTCCCACATCCACACAGCCTCGCACTTCAGCAGGTCGTTGAGTGGCTTTATAACTTCCGATAAGTTAGGCAAGAAGCGCCCGAGATAATGGACCATGCCTAGGAACCTTCTTAAGCCTGGCACGTCACTTGGTGGCTGTAGCTCTGTGATGGCGCTTACTTTTGAGGGGTCAGGCTGGATGCCCTCACTGTCAATTCGATGCCCCAAGTAGCTCAGCTGCCTTTGGCGCAGAACGCACTTCTTGTCGTTGAGCTTTAGACCTGCACTCTCCAGGATACGCAGAACATTCTGGAGTCTCTCCTCGTGCTCCTTATCATCTGCACCATGGACAAGGATGTCGTCCATGTACACCTCCACTCCCTCTTGGCCTCTGAACAGCCGAGACATTTCTCTCTGAAAGATCTCCGGTGCACTGGAGATCCCGAAAGGAAGCCGCTTAAAAAAGAATCTACCCACTGGGGTGATGAATGTGGTCAGTTTAGCTGTTTCTCTCTCTAGTGGAATTTGCCAGAAACCACTTTCCACGTCGAGCAGGGAGAACACTCGAGACTCCGCCAGCTTTGGTAATATGTCATCTATGGGCAGAACATATCTCTCCCTCTTCACAGCCGTGTTCAGTCGTTTTAGATCAACACAGATCCTCACATCATCAGTTTTCTTGGGGACTGGAACCATGGGAGCACACCACTCTGTTGGCTCACTGATCTCCTCTATGACGCCGCACTTGAGCATCCTCTCCAGCTCCTTCTTGACTTTGGGAAGCAGAGGAGCAGACACTCTCCTCGCTGTGTTAATGCTGTATGGGACAGCATCGTCCCGCAGGCATATTCTCACAGGTTTTATTTTCAAGAGGCCCAGATCCGCCCCGAATGTGCCCTGTACCTCCTCCACTCTCTTCACCAGTCCCATTGCCACCGCAACATCACAGCCTAACAGGTTGCTGCCATTTGCTGTCTTAATCACATGGATGTTGAACTTATATTGCCGGCCCTTGTACTTAGATGTGGTAGTGAACAGTCCTAGATATTCAAGTCTACCTCCGGGGCTGTCGAAAGCTGTGAAGTCACTGGATAACTGGGGCAGGTGTTTGAGCTGATGGTAGGTGTCATCTGAAATCACACTGGCGTCTGCACCAGTGTCAATTTTGAAGGTGAGAGGAGTGTCACAGACGTTCAGTTTAACAGTCCATGGCCTATTGGAATCTGTCACGTAGAGGTATTTTGTTTTTATCTCACCAAGGAAGTGTCCTTCACTGTAACTGTCATCCTGCTGCTCCATTGTTGTCAGCTCATTCACTCTTGCAGAGCGGCACACAACGGCAAAGTGTCCAATCTTCTGGCAGTGTCTGCATTTTGCCTGCCTGGCTGGACACTGCACGTTGTTCGGGTGGTCCCTTCCACACCTAAAACACTTCGTTCCTGTAGCACCAGTGCCATCGCGATGCCCTGCTGCTTGGAAGCCGCCACTGCCCCGCGCTCTTCCCCGCCCTCTGTTTTGTTGGAAAGGCGCAGCGCGCGCATTGTGTCTGACCTCACTCAGGAATGTAGCATCTCCGCAGTTACAACAGCTGTGTGTGACCTCACTGAGGAATGCTGCATCTCCCGAGCCCGCTCTAGCTTGTTGGCTAACTTGCCCCTTTATCTGCTCAGACTGTCTCACCATCTCGATGGCTTTCTCCAGCGTCAGATCTGCCATTAATTGTAGCTTTTCTGACATCTCTTTATCCAGGATTCCTATCACCAGTTTATCCCGAATATTTTCTATCTTCACCGGACCAAACTGACAGGTCTCGGCCAGCTCGTAGAGCGTCCGGATGTATTCCTCCGCAGACTCGCCCCTCTTTTGCGAGCGGAGGTAAAAACTAGCACGTTCGTGGATAATGTTTACTTTCGGAATGAAATAACTATTCAACTTGTCCAACACAACCTCATAGTTGTCATTGTCATCAACGTCCTCCCCCTCCTCGAAATGCAACGTGTTAAAAACTTGCTCAGCCTCCTTGCCGAGCACATATAGCAACGTGCTAACCTGCACAGGTCCATCCTCCCTGTCTAGCTTTGTGGCTAGCCGGTAGCGTTGGAACCGTTGCCTCCACTCCGGCCACAGTTCTGGGCGAGTGAAATCAAAGTTGTCGGGAGGGTTAAACTTGGCCATCGTCACTGGTTTACTTCTGACACCATGTTCAAGTTATGACCGATATAATAAACACTCTTGACGACCTCCTTTAACTCCATAGGTTGTTGTGTTTATTTGCTTCTCGTAGACACCCACACACAGCGTTGTTTCGGTAGCATACATGGAATGACCTACTTCCGGCGCATGAGCGCCTAATATGGTCTGGTCTTAGAGACACACACATTCATTCACATGACACAGAGAACCCCTTAACCTGAGACTGTCTCTCAGAGAACCCCTTAATCTGAGACTTCTGTCTCTCAGAGAACCCCTTAACATGAGACTGTCTCTCAGAGAACCCCTTAACCTGAGACTGTCTCTCAGAGAACCCCTTAACCTGAGACTGTCTCTCAAAGAACCCCTTAACCTGAGACTAAAGCTCTAGATCCACTCTGCGCTGCGTCACAGTAAGGTTAGATCCACTCTGCGCTGCGTTACAGTAAAGTGTTCCTGACTTTCATGACTCCAGGAGGAGCTGTTTTTTTTTGCAGTGCAGCAGAAACTTTCCCCCTTTTTTTTTATTTTACTGCCCCAGATGGCTTCACTCCACAGAACACCGGGGGGTAAATCAGCAATTGTCAACGTGTTTTTATCTGCCATCCAACCCATCCAACCCATCCAGCCCATCCCCCCGGCAACATCTTTCTATCAATCCTCCTAAAAGCTCTCCATCACACAGAGACAACCTTGAGACGGTGCAGGGGAACAGGGGGGAAGGGGGCAGAACGGTAAGGAAAACTTAAAGTCTGGGTAAAGTGAAGTAGCGACGGGCGCTCCAGTGGCACTGAAGCACTGAGCGGCACAGGGAGTCCTTCATTCCGACAGCCATCAGACTTTACAACACATCACTGAGCACAGGGTGACAGTTACCATGTACTTTTACTTTCAAAACAACATTGTCAATATTACACTTACGGTACACATAATGTAGATCTCTATATTTTTACTGTATATTTTATATTAGATTGTATGCATACTTTTGACAATAAATAAAATCAGAATTTGTTCTTACTTGCTTGCCTGGGTAAATAAAGGTTATAGAAATGTAAAAAAATAAAACGATACCGATATTTTCCATATCACATTTTAATGCCAATATCGGCCGATAATATCGGACATCCCTAATAAAAAGTTGTTAATAACTATTAGATGACTAGTAAACTACAAATTAATCGGTTTTGTATCAGGTTTTTATTATCAATTACTAACGTCCTCGTATGAAACCCTCCAACTAGACTCTGTCTGGAGGAGGGATATACCAGACCTGGAAAGTGACTTTGATTGGCAAGAAGCATGGGCAAATGTCCGTCTTACATCAAGGAACCCGGACCATCAACAAATCAATCTTAACTATATTCAAAGGACATACTTGACTCCTATAAGACTGAACAGAATGGGTCTTAAACAAGACTCAAAATGCTCCCAATGTACAAATGGAGACGAAGGGACATTTATGCACATGTATTGGGACTGCCCACCAGTTAAGGCATTCTGGAAAGATGTGACCCATCAATTATCAAAACTCGTATCTTGGAATATACCAGTACACCCCTCTGTATTACTATTGAATGATGTTTTTGAGTTTGCAGTAAATCCACAGCTAAAGAGATTGGTTTTATCGGGTATCACAGTAGCTAAAAAACTGATCGCATCACGCTGGTTTCAACCAGAAAAAATTTGCCGGAAGGTTTGGTTTCTTACATATCTCGATGTGATTTATCAAGAAATATCTACAGCAAGAATTCTGGGTCTCAACGAATCCAAAATGTCAATGTGGTTAGAAGTGGTGGAGAGAATAAAAGCTAGCTTATAATGGTAGTGTCTGGTTAGGAGTGAGGGACAATGGAGGTACTATCCAAGGAGGGGTCCGGGAGGGGGGGGGTTCGAGCTGGAGCATATGTGTGTAGGGTTTTAGAAAATAGGTATTAGGGGTATATCCTGTATAAGACATTGGTATAATTGGTAATTTCATTGGATATATACTGTATACGGTAAAATATTATTATAGACTTTTTTGTTTGTTTTCTGTTTCTGTACTTGCATGTCATTTTAGCCACCTTGATTGTTAGTTTCATTATGCATTGTGTGTTGAGTACTGACTTTTAATAATTTTTGTTTTGCAATAATAATTAAAAAAAAAAAAAATTAAAAAAAAATTAATCGGTCGCTCAGCCGGTTAGTGCGGATCCTATGATCCTATGGTCTCGGGTTCAAATCCACTGGGTTACATTGGTGGCAGCGGTGGGATCTCACTGGCCTGCGGATCTGTGTCCAGGTTCACGTAGCAATGTGGGTGGGATCTCAGTGCCTTAACCCCGGGGAAGACGTGAGCGCGTGGACGGAAGAACGTGCGAGGAAGCACTTCTCACGGGGGAGGGGACGACTGTAAACTACTGGGGAGTCGGTTGCAGTCAACCAGCACCTGCTAACAGGTCTGACCCTTTAGCTCAGCTGGTTAGTGTAAACTACAGTCAACCAGCACCTGCTAACAGGTCTGACCCTTTAGCTCAGCTGGTTAGTGTAAACTACAGTCAACCAGCACCTGCTAACAGGACTGACCCTTTAACTCAGCTGGTTAGTGTAAACTACAGTCAACCAGCACCTGCTAACAGGTCTGACCCTTTAGCTCAGCTGGTTAGTGTAAACTACAGTCAACCAGCACCTGCTAACGGCTCTGACCCTTTTGCTCAGCTGGTTAGTGTAAACTACAGTCAACCAGCGCCTGCTAACGGCTCAGACCCTTTAGCTCAGCTGGTTAGTGTAAACGACAGTCAACCAGCGCCTGCTAACGGGTCTGACCCTTTAGCTCAGCTGGTTAGTGTAAACTACAGTCAACCAGCACCTGCTAACAGGTCTGACCCTTTAGCTCAGCTGGTTAGTGTAAACTAGAGTCAACCAGCACCTGCTAACCTCTGACCCTTTAGCTCAGCTGGTTAGTGTAAACTACAGTCAACCAGCACCTGCTAACCTCTGACCCTTTAGCTCAGCTGGTTAGTGTAAACTACAGTCAACCAGCACCTGCTAACAGGTCTGACCCTTTAGCTCAGCTGGTTAGTGTAAACTAGAGTCAACCAGCACCTGCTAACCTCTGACCCTTTAGCTCAGCTGGTTAGTGTAAACTACAGTCAACCAGCACCTGCTAACCTCTGACCCTTTAGCTCAGCTGGTTAGTGTAAACTACAGTCAACCAGCACCTGCTAACAGGTCGGACCCTTTAGCTCAGCTGGTTAGTGTAAACTACAGTCAACCAGCACCTGCTAACAGGTCGGACCCTTTAGCTCAGCTGGTTAGTGTAAACTACAGTCAACCAGCACCTGCTAACAGGTCGGACCCTTTAGCTCAGCTGGTTAGTGTAAACTACAGTCAACCAGCACCTGCTAACAGGTCTGACCCTTTAGCTCAGCTGGTTAGTGTAAACTACAGTCAACCAGCACCTGCTAACGGGTCTGACCCTTTAGCTCAGCTGGTTAGTGTAAACTACAGTCAACCAGCACCTGCTAACAGGACTGACCCTTTAGCTCAGCTGGTTAGTGTAAACTACAGTCAACCAGCACCTGCTAACAGGACTGACCCTTTATCTCAGCTGGTTAGTGTAAACTATAGTCAACCAGCACCTGCTAACAGGACTGACCCTTTAGCTCAGCTGGTTAATGTAAACTACAGTCAAACAGCACCTGCTAACTGACCCTTTAGCTCAGCTGGTTAGTGTAAACTACAGTCAACCAGCACCTGCTAACAGGTCTGACCCTTTAGCTCAGCTGGTTAGTGTAAACTACAGTCAACCAGCACCTGCTAACTGGTCTGACCCTTTAGCTCAGCTGGTTAGTGTAAACTACAGTCAACCAGCACCTGCTAACAGGTCTGACCCTTTAGCTCAGCTGGTTATTGTAAACTACAGTCAACCAGCACCTGCTAACAGGTCTGACCCTTTAGTTCAGCTGCTTAGTGTAAACTACAGTCAACCAAAAGTAAAAAATAAAACAATTATTAGAAATGAGATTGCATAGGTCTATGAATCGAGATCGCGATTCTTTTCCCCCGATTAATCGTGCAGCCCTACGACAGAGAGACAGAAGCACCGTCAGAGACGCCCAGTCAGGCATGAAATAGATTATTTTGTATTAACAAAACAAGGGAGATCTGTTTATCCCCCCCCCCGTACTGTTAATCAAATCATTTCGAGGAACGAGGGGAAGATGAGAGTGAACGGTGCATCAGGCTCACCGTTAACCCAGAAACCCGTTCAATAGCTAATTAAGGCAATTACTTCAGGCGTGACACGCCACTTAATCATGAAGGTCCATTTACAGACCGGTGGCTTCATTACCATTGGCAGCTTTCACTGATGCCCCCCCCCCGTCCCCCCGTCCCCCGTCCACACACAAGAAAAACTTTGACAGTAGCCCCCGTCACTGTTGAGTGTGTGGACTGCATTTAGAGCCTGGACTCTTTTAACCCTTTCACTGCCACACGACAGCTGGTTAACCCTTTACTATCACACAACCGACGGCGATGCTCCATCATTAGCATCATTAGCTCCGCTTTGCAGGAGGTTGCTGGGGAGAGAAGGTCAAGTTAATAAATATAAAATATAACACCACATTATGCAGCGAAGCATCGACATTCTCCCATCTCATTCTTTTGAACTTTAAAATCAGATATGGTAGTGAGGGCCTGCAGTTTCTTTTTTTTTATCTACTTTTCTCCCCCCTTTTTCTGTATTTTTCTCCCATCCCAATTTAGTCGTTATGCCAATTCCCTTCCCTCCCTTCCTGGTTGTTGCGCGCATTTGCCCCCCAATTTCCGGTCTAGGGAGGGTTGATAGATACTATCACATGTCCCCTCCGATACATGTGGAGTCAGCCAGCCGCTTCTTTTCACCTGACAGCGAGGACTCTCACTGGGGGAGCGTAACGCGTGGGAGGCTCACACTACTTCCCCCAGTTCCCTTCCTCGCTGAGCAGGCGCCCCGACCGACCTGTAGGAGTCGCTGTTTACAACGACCAGGATACACACCCCACCGGCTTCCCACCCGCTAACACTGCCAATCGTGTTAGTATGGACGACCGACCAAGCCGGAGGTACCGCTGACAGCTGGATTCGATACCAGTATCTCTGCGGTGGTAGGCGAGCGCTTAGTCCGCTGCGCTACCCAGCCGCCCGAGGGCCTGCAGTTTCAAAGATTTTTGAAGTCCATTCCAGGCAGAGGGAGCAGAGAACATGAAGGCCCTTTTCCCTAAACTCTGTGCGGGTTCTAGGCACTGAGGCATCTAAATAGTCCTGGGATCGTAAGCTGTGAAATGGGTTTGATGTGACGGTGAGGTATGAACCGAGGTAAAAAGGGAGCTGACCAATAATTGCTTTATAAATTAAGGTGTACCAGTGAAGCAGACAAGGACGGCCAGTTTACTTTAGCATACAGAGTGCAATGATGTGCTCTATAACCGGTATGGTATTGGAGATATACTTGAGTTACACAAATTAGCAATAGAGAAATTATTGGAGGGACTGTGCACCTGCATGCCGTCTACCATGCAGATATGGGCAACCTTTTGTCCCATAACCATAGCCACACTCACCATCTGGTGGCAGGGGTTACTTAATGATAACCCCTCTTTCCACATAACCTTAATAATGTGGAATATCTCCTGTAACCGGTTAGAGGTTGCAGAAATTGGAAGTTCACTGTTGGGTGTTATGTTTGTGTTCTTGTACACAAAGTTTCAGTTATCTATGTTTTTTTTTTCTTTGTTTTTTTGGTTAAAGGTTTTGAATACATATATAAAGGGAGAAAAGAGCCTCAAAAGCAGTGCAATGAGGAAACTTAAATTAATCTCTCTCAATACAAATGGCCTAAATAACCCAATAAAAAGGAAGAGGATACTGCAAAAACTTAAGAAGGAAGGAGGAGAAATAATCTTCCTTCAGGAAACACACTTGACCAAAGTGGAACATGCAAAGTTGGAGAAATTAGCCTCAGCCCAAGTATTCTTCTCCTCTCACACATCAGCAAAAAGAGGAGTGGCAATCCTCATAAAAAATTACATCACTTTTAATAAAGAAAAATGTATCAGAGATAAGGAAGGAAGATATGTGTTGGTAACTGGGGAAATAGAAGAACAACAAATAACTTTGATCAATGTCTACAAACCGCCTGGAAAAGGAGCAGATCTAATGAAAATAATCGTATCTTTGATAATGACAGAGGTGAAGGGAACACTCATAATGGGGGGAGACCTCAACCTGGTGATGAATCAG
This sequence comes from Notolepis coatsorum, assembly GCF_963971535.1. NCBI lineage: Eukaryota > Metazoa > Chordata > Actinopteri > Aulopiformes > Paralepididae > Notolepis > Notolepis coatsorum. Next base: position 148,991,105 of record NC_140169.1, on the reverse strand, counting down.
AAGGTAGACACCCAAAGTAGAATAAAACATAAATCAGAACAAGCGGCAGTGTTATTAACACTTTGATCGCCAGGGTTAAATTCATAATTTACCATCCCTCGCCAGCCCTATTTAACATGGAGAAGTTCCCCTTCTTTGCAGGGCTATAACTTTTTAAATTGTATTGCTAAATTGACATTACTAGTCTATGGCCCATTCAACGTCTATTGTTCAGGGTGTAGCAACGTTATACTTTTTCATTCACATATTCATACTAAAATACGGTCTAAAGTATAAGTATGTTTTTATCGTTTTCTGCAGCTTTCTCCAGAACTTGATTTATAGCCCCAAATGCATTATATTGATGATGAAATACAGTTTGATAGGAATCTGTGCGAGATAAAAAATGTCAACTGGACGTGCTTCTAGGAGTTACTAAGTATGATCTGATGTTGACCGGATGGGCGGGGGGTCGTTTATAATTCCGTGGCCAACGTTATATTATTCATCTAGTGTGGGGGGTCCTACTAATCACCCCAAAGTACCAGAAAATACCAGAAAATACCAGAAACTACCCCAAAGTATACCCCAAAATACCAGAAACTACCCCAAAATACCCCAAAGTATACCCCAAAATACCAGAAACTACCCCAAAATACCCCAAAATACCAGAAACTACCCCAAAATACCCCAAAGTATACCCCAAAATACCAGAAACTACCCCAAAATACCCCAAAATACCAGAAAATACCAGAAAATACCCCAAAGTATACCCCAAAATACCAGAAACTACCCCAAAATACCCCAAAATACCAGAAAATACCAGAAAATACCAGAAAATACCCCAAAGTATACCCCAAAATACCAGAAACTACCCCAAAATACCCCAAAGTATACCCCAAAATACCAGAAACTACCCCAAAATACCCCAAAATACCAGAAACTACCCCAAAATACCCCAAAGTATACCCCAAAATACCAGAAACTACCCCAAAATACCAGAAAATACCAGAAACTACCCCAAAATACCCCAAAGTATACCCCAAAATACCAGAAACTACCCCAAAATACCCCAAAATACCAGAAAATACCAGAAACTACCCTAAAATACCCCAAAGTATACCCCAAAATACCAGAAACTACCCCAAAATACCAGAAAATACCAGAAAATACCCCAAAGTATACCCCAACATACCAGAAACTACCCCAAAATACCCCAAAATACCAGAAAATACCAGAAAATACCAGAAACTACCCCAAAATACCCCAAAGTATACCCCAAAATACCAGAAACTACCCCAAAATACCCCAAAGTATACCCCAAAATACCAGAAACTACCCCAAAATACCAGAAAATACCAGAAAATACCCCAAAGTATACCCCAACATACCAGAAACTACCCCAAAATACCAGAAAATACCAGAAAATACCAGAAACTACCCCAAAATACCCCAAAGTATACCCCAAAATACCAGAAACTACCCCAAAATACCCCAAAGTATACCCCAAAATACCAGAAAATACCCCAAAATACCCCAAAGTACCCCAAATAGTGTGTAATAGTGTAATAGTGTGTAATAGTGTAATAGTGTGTAATAGTGTAATAGTGTGATAGTGTGTAATAGTGTAATAGTGTGTAATAGTGTAATAGTGTGTAAAAGTGTAATAGTGTGCTAGTGTAATAGTGTAATAGTGTAATAGTGTAATAGTGTGTAATAGTGTAATAGTGTAATAGTGTGTAATAGTGTAATAGTGTGTAATAGTGTGTAATAGTTTAATAGTGTGCTAGTGTAATAATGTAATAGTGTAATAGTGTAATAGTGTGTAATAGTGTGATAGTAGTAATAGTGTGTAATAGTGTAATAGTAGTAATAGTGTGTAATAGTGTAATAGTGTAATAGTAGTTATAGTGTGTAATAGTGTAATAGTGTGATAGTGTGTAATAGTGTAATAGTGTGTAATAGTGTGTAATAGTGTAATAGTGTGTAATAGTGTAATAGTGTAATAGTGTGTAATAGTGTAATAGTGTGTAATAGTGTGTAAAAGTGTAATAGTGTGCTAGTGTAATAGTGTAATAGTGTGTAATAGTGTAATAGTGTAATAGTGTGTAATAGTGTGATAGTAGTAATAGTGTGTAATAGTGTGCGTGTGTGTGTGTGCGTGTGTGTATGTGTGTGTGTGTGTGTGTGTGTGTGTGTGTCTGGGTCTCTAGCACTCAAGATGAAGATGAGATGAAGAGAGAGATAGGGGAGAGAGAGGAAGAGAGAGAAGAAGGGAGAGAGAGGGAGGGAGGGAGAGAGAAAGATGGATAGAGAGAGAGAGAGAGAGGGAGAAGAGGGGGAGAAGGAGCTATTTATATAGCTCTTTTATCCAAAGCGCTTTACAATTTATGCCTCACATTCACTCACACACCGACGGCGGAGGCGACCATGCCAAGTGCCAATCTGCTCACCTGGAGGAGCAAGGCTTAAGTGTCTTGCTCAAGGACACTCGGACACGCCGCCGGGAGGAGCCGGAATCGAACCGGGAATCTTCTGATTAACCAGACGAGCGCTCGGCTCTACCTCCTGAGCCCTCTACGTTTTTTATGTCTCACTCTTTGTCTCACTAAACCTTTACTGCGTTAATCCCTTCCTGGATGCAGCCAGAGTACAGAGTGCCTCAGTCACTACAGCCATAATGTGGAGACACACACACACGCACACGCGCACACACACACACACACACGCACACTATTACACACTATTACACTATTACACTATTACACACTATTACACTATCACACTATTACACTATTACACTAGCACACTATTACATTATTACACTATTACACACTATTACACACTATTACACACTATTACACCATTACACACTATTACACTATTACACACTATTACACTATTACACACTATTACACTATTACACTATTCCACACTATTACACACTATTACACTATTACACTAGCACACTATTACACTTTTACACACTATTACACTATTACACACTATTACACTAGCACACTATTACACTTTTACACACTATTACACACTATTACACTATTACACACTATTACACACTATTACACACTATTACACTATTACACTATTACACACTATTACACTATTACACTATTACACACTAGCACACTATTACACACTATTACTACTATTACACTATTACACTATTACACACTGTTTGGGGTATTTTGGGGTATTTTCTGGTATTTTCTGGTACTTTGGGGTATACTTTGGGGTATTTTCTGGTACTTTGGGGTATACTTTGGGGTATTTTGGGGTACTTTGGGGTATTTTGGGGTATTTTCTGGTACTTTGGGGTATACTTTGGGGTATTTTAGGGTATTTTGGGGTAGTTTCTGGTATTTTGGGGTATACTTTGGGGTATTTTGGGGTAGTTTCTGGTATTTTCTGGTATTTTGGGGTATTTTCTGGTATTTTGGGGTATACTTTGGGGTATTTTGGGGTAGTTTCTGGTATTTTCTGGTATTTTCTGGTATTTTGGGGTATTTTGGGGTAGTTTCTGGTATTTTGGGGTATACTTTGGGGGTATTTTGGGGTAGTTTCTGGTATTTTGGGGTAGTTTCTGGTATTTTGGGGTATACTTTGGGGTATTTTGGGGTAGTTTCTGGTATTTTGGGGTATACTTTGGGGTATTTTGGGGTATTTTCTGGTATTTTCTGGTATTTTCTGGTATTTTGGGGTATTTTGGGGTAGTTTCTGGTATTTTCTGGTATTTTCTGGTATTTTGGGGTATACTTTGGGGTATTTTGGGGTAGTTTCTGGTATTTTCTGGTATTTTGGGGTATTTTGGGGTAGTTTCTGGTATTTTGGGGTATACTTTGGGGTATTTTGGGGTAGTTTCTGGTATTTTGGGGTATACTTTGGGGTATTTTGGGGTAGTTTCTGGTATTTTCTGGTATTTTCTGGTACTTTGGGGTGATTAGTAGGACCCAGTGTGGGTGATATGATCATCAGAGCAGTTTATATCGAACATGTTAAAAAATAACGCTGAATATTACCGTATCTTCCTCGCGCCGTTGGACGATGAGCGTGGAACTGAAATATTCCTATTATGGGATGTAGAAATATCCGATCCATTTCCAGGTTGTATAATAGTATATACGTCCAAATCATGTTGTTTATCGAGTTATTTGCAAAAGATCGATGTCCAGTGTGTCAAGATGGAGTCCCGCTAACGATAGCGAGTGCCCGGACGAAATATGGGTGAGCACCACTTCATCCGCATCACTTCCTGTTTGGGCGATCCGCCGATCGGCCACCAGATGGCGCTCTTGAACCGTTGGAGAGTTGAGAGGGGCTCAACAGTACATATCATGTCTCCGGGGGAGAAATATGATTTCGATCACAGATTTTTGAAATATTGATATCAAAGACGCTGTCCAGCGTCTTCGGCAGAATGAGGATGGCGGGGAAAGACGCTGCCCAGCGTCTTCGGCGATTAAAGTGTTAAGACTTTTGGATGTTTGGCGTGGTCTACATCCCAAAGGCAAGGCCTTCACCTTTTATTCCAATGCACATAAGGTCTATTCAAGACTAGATTACTTCTTTTTTTTATCCACTTTTTCTCCCATTTTCAATTTTTCTCCTATCCCAATTTTCATATCGTCCAATTCAACCCTCCCGTCTTTTTTGAACGTTGTTTCTTGCCTCCCACAAGCCGGCTGCAATGTGGACTAAGTCATACATAGCACGAGTCCCCTCCGATACTCGAGGTAACAGCCGTTGCATCTTTTCACCTGCGCGGCTCGATCTTTCAGTGTCGGGGATCTGGGCTTTGGAGGGGCCCCGCCCCCGTCGCTTCTTGATTCTACTGCAGGCACACCAACCGACCTGTAGGAGTCGCTGTCCACAACGCCCGATCCCCACTCTTCAGTTTCCCTCCCCGTAATACGGCCAATGTGTATTACTGTGGACGAACAGCTAAACTGAAAGCAATGTGGAGAGCGGGGCTCGAACAGGAGGCATCCTGTTCGAGCCCAGTCTCCAGCATTCGTTGCGAGCGCCTTGCCCACTGCGCCACGTAGCCGCCCCCGACTAGATTACTTCTTTATGTTTAAAAATGAGATCTCAAAGGTCACAAAATGTGAAATATTACCTATAACTATAGCAGACCATGCACCAATCATAATGGAATTAAACTTGAAGATGGAACGAGGGGAAACTGTTTGGAGGTTAAACAACTCCTTATTTGGCGACCAGGACTTCAAGGCAGTGGCGTAACTCTGTTCTTAGTGGTGCGGGGGACAGATTAGGGGGCGTGGTCAGTGAGTCGCAGGGTACCTAATTTTTTTTTTCTAATACCAGGTGTGCAATACGCATTTCCCCAGGCGGTGGCGCCTCTTGTAAGAGGTGGTCATCGTGGAGCCAGGGCTTGTCCGGCTCCACGTCCGCTAATTTAATATAATGATAGTGAAAAATTCTCAACTCCGTCAAAACAAACGAGCTGCAAAGGCATAATAAACTGTAAGCGACATATACATGTCTGCACTGTCTTTTTTCCACTACAAAGTGCCTCTCGGGTACACAACACATGAACAGATCAGTCACCTGACTCCAATGCAGGTGCTCGCATTATATATATATCGAATGTATCATTATTATTATAACACATGAACAGATCAGTAGGGTGGGCACTTGACCTGCAGCACCGCAGCGGGTGTACCATAAATCAAATGTATTATTATTACCAAAACACAACTCACCATAATGCATAATCCAAAATCCCAACTTTAAAACATGTCAACTTGAACACAGTCGCGTCATCGCCTCGTGTTTCCATGCCAACACGCGAGAGTCACCCGTTGCGACAAACAGATTTCAAGTATGACTCCTGTTCATTAAAAGAAGCTTTATAGGTCGTAGGCTCCTCTTCTGGCTAAGGTATTTCCCCGTTGCAAAGAAGCCATCCAAAGACGTTTGTTTTGTTTCTCTTAACACATCCTTGCAAACGTTCGCTCGCATCCCAAACGCGGAAGTGAAAGTGAAATTCCATTGGTTCTCCCAGTCCACGTGACCATCTCTAGCACTTCAATTGGCCATAGTGACAGACATAGACACGATGAAGACCTGAGCTCAGAGATGGAACAAGCAGCTGATGTGGTCCAAGTGCGTCACCGTTTATTATCATGTAACATTGTTTGCATGTAAAAACGTGGGGGGGACAATAACTCCATTCTGAAACCATGCGGGGGACTTTTTCCGGGGACCCCCCCCTAAGTTACACCCCTGCTTCAAGGAGAAAATAAAACATAGCATGAGGTCTTACTTTGAGATAAATGACAATGGAGAAGTGACATCCACAATACTGTGGGAAGCTGCAAAAGCAACGCTACGAGGAGAAATCATAGCATATTCATCCTGGAAAAAGAATCAAAGAGATAGAGAAAAGATGGTACTGGAAAACAAAGTAAAAAAACTACAAGAAGAACATGAGAAAGGGAGGAATAAAGAAGTACAGATACAATTGAACGTAGCTAAAAAAGCATTGGAAACTATAGAAATACATGACATTGAAAAGAATCTCATGCTCTGTAGGCAAACATATTATGACAACAGCCCAAAAGCACTGAAAATATTAGCACTTAATATTAGAAACAGAAGGAAAAAACTGCAATAGCCACTATAATGGATAACAACTCCACATATAAGCGGGGGAAATCGAAAATAGCATTATGTTTTAAGGATTATTATCAAAACCTCTACACTCCAGAAGTAATAGGTGTGGACCCACAGAAAATTTAACAATACCTAGACATTTTAAACCTTCCCACAGTGTCCGTTAAACAAAATAATGAATTAGTACAACCAATAGTAGAGACAGAAATCCTAAAGGTCATCCAGAAGGGTAAACCGGGAAAAAGTCCTGGAAGTGATGGATTTACTTACGAATTCTACAGGGAGTTTAGATACCTAGTTACTCCCATCTTATGTAGAGTTTTTAATGAGATCCTACAAACAGGAAACTGGCCGGACTCATGGAATTCGGCAATCATTACTGTTATACCTAAAGAAGGAAAAGACCCGACAGACTGTTCATCGTATAGACCAATATCGCTCTTAAATGTAGATCAAAAATTATTCACATCAATTATAGCAACCAGACTCTCACATATACTACCTAATATAATTAACTTGGACCAAACAGGATTCGTTAAAGATCGTCTCTTAAGCGACAATGTGCGGCGTACTCTTAACATAATTGATTATGCAGTACAAACAAAGCAACAAATGCTGACATTGACATTAGATGCTGAAAAAGCCTTTGATCGGGTGTCATGGCCCTTCATATTTGGAGTATGTGAGAATTTTGGCTTCCACCAAACTTTTATTAAATTGATTAAGGGAATATATAAAGAACCTAACGCAAGAGTAAGAGTGAATGGGACACTCTCTACGAACTTTATTTTAAAAAGGGGGACAAGACAAGGGGACCCATTATCACCCCAAATATTTGCTTTATGCATAGAACCCTTAGCCGAAAGCATAAGGAAAAATATGAGGATAAAAGGTCTCACAATAAAGGAAGATGAACATAAACTAGCACTGTACACGGATGACATCATAGTGTATCTTACAGATATATATATTTCACTACCAGAGTTACTTGATGAAATTACAAACTATGGGTTTCTGTCTGGATATAAACTTAATTTAAATAAAACTGAAGCTATGGAAGTACTCCCACTTGGAGAAAGACTTCAAAAAACAGTTTAACTTTAAATGGGACCGGAACAAAGTGAGATATCTGGGAATAACTATACCTAATAACCTAGACCATCTACATCAGTGTAATTATGGAAGTTTGGAGAACTCTGTAAAGGAAGATCTGAATAGGTGGAAAATTGTACCTCTCACTTTATTTGAAAAAAAATTTATTCCAAAACATGCCATTATACATAACACCTAAATGTTTCAATGTTTGGGAGGGGCTGTTGAGAAAATGTATATGGGATGAAAAGAAGCCTAGAGTCAAACTCAAAATCCTGCAACAAAAAAAAGAAGGAGGGGGACTTGCATTACCTAATTTAATTTATTATTATTACGCAGCACAGGTAAAACCGATTCTAATATGGATGAAAAACGACATGAGACCCAAATGGAAGTCAATTGAGTTGAATCTAGTGGAATCACTCAGCACATTGATCTTCTCTAGATATAAAAAAGCACAGATCAAAATACACAATTATTCTATATATAACACATTTAAAATCTGGAGGGAAATATGTAAAATAAATAAAATTAAGGAACAAGAAATGATCTGCTTAAGACAAATAGCATGGGACCCAGATTTCCCCCCAAACAGTATTGATGGTTTTGAAAATGTAGCTAATAAATATGCCTGTCCTAGTAATCACTTTCACCGATACCTGCAAGTAAGAAGCTACGTAAGAGAAAAAGTGAAGATCTCCACCCCCTTCTGAAATACATGATAAAGACTCAACAAAGCCATAACCTCAAAAACACAACTGGACAAATCTACAGAATGCTTCAAGAAAACAACATTGAAGATTTAAGCTATATAAAAAATAAATGGGAGAATGAACTGAAAATAAACATACCAGATAAGGAGTGGAATCAAAGCTTTAAAGATATCTTCCATTACATAAAATCACCCTTTTGGCAAGAGTATGCTTGGAAAATAAATATGAGGTATTTTAGAACACCATCGAGTATGTCCAAATTCGCACAAAATGATCCCGGCTGCTGGAGGGAGTGTGGGGAGAAGAATGCTGACCATACACATATTTTCTTCACATGTAAAAAAAATACAAATCTACTGGTCAGATATTTTAGACATAATGGAACAGATGTTCGAGAAAGTGGGTATAGAAAAACATGATATACTGTTAGGAACACGCCCCAAAAACCTACAAAAAGAAGAATTATAAAAAAAAAAAAAATTGAGAGCTGCAGCACTTAAACAAATAACCAGAGCTTGGAAAAAACTTGAACCCCCGAAAGTAAACAAATGGTTAGAAACTGTAGAGGACATATATAGTATGGAAAAGGTAACCTACAAAATCAATAAGAATGAAAATATGCTGGGAAAAATATGGAGTCTCTTTAAACTATGGAGGGGTACTAGATGACAGACAGATCAGTCTTTGAGGAAGATTTTAAGTAACATGAAACAGTGAAGTCTCGATCTACTGCTCAATTGTTGGGGAGCACCCCTTAGGCCTACAGCTACACCTACAACGAAAAGTCAAGCCTTTTACTTATTATTATTATTATTATTATTATTATTATTATTATTATTATTATTATTATTATTATTATTATTATTATTATTATTTTTTTTTTTTTTTTTTTCTCTATTTCATTTTTTATTTATTTGCTATTATCACTGTTGTTATTTTTCTTGTATGTATGTAGGGACGAGTAGGGATGGATATTATATGTATACCAGTCCAGGATCTATACTGCTGCTCACCCCTTTGTTTGTGTTTATGTCTCTTGTTTTTTGTATGTGTGATGGGTTAAAAGAAAATAAAAAAAGTGTCAAGATTTAAAATATGCGTATGTACATTTGTGTGTGTATGCATAGACGCCTAGCCTTAAGAGCACGCGGAGCAGCTGCTCTCCCACTATTGAACTTGGGGGAGCAAGGTTATGATCTTGCTCCACCACTTTTTGATCATATGAAAAATATGATATACCCCCCCCCCCCAATATATAAATCTAACCATAACTACGTAATTTCAATCAAATTAATAATACGCAATGACACTTAATAACACGTTTTTAAGTTTCCAAAGATTGCAAACCCCCCCCCCCCCCCCCCCCCCCTGCCCCATTATGGTTTGATCCAGTTCCTCCCATCTCCAGCAGGTATTCCAGTGAGGTAGGCTCAGTCAGTGTAAATATCAAAGCCCACAGAGTGTGTCATAATATTGGTGGCAGGCAGGCAGGCTTTTCCAGTAAGTTGTTCAAATAAAAGGATTATGTTAGACATAAGTTACTATTGAGTGGTAGTAGAACTTCTACGGTTCTACCACGCAATACAATAAAAGTGTTTCACGGTCCCGAATTGCGATCTGGTCATACGGTTTCCTCGAATAAATAATAATAACGTTTCCCTCTCTGGTTGGCGTTAGCTTTAGTGCTAGCCGCTAGCTAACGTTATCTAGATATATGTGGTGTGAGCTGGATGACGTTGACTTCATTTCCAAACGTTAACGCTATCTATATGGCAGACGAGCAGGGCCGGATTAACGACGGCCGCGGCCCGTGGGCCTATAGTGACGAGGGGCCTCCATTTTTCTTTTTTACTTTTTTTTTTTTTTTTTTTTTGCGATCGATGTCATGATTGTGCACTGCAGACTCAGGGAGGAGGCAGAGAAGGAGAGAAAGAGACACAAGATTTACAGGTAATGGAAATATATCTTTTTTCTCTTTCTTATTAAAAACTTGGCCTATTTGAAAGGAGATTGATTTAATAAAAATGAATGAGCGAAAAATCAATATACAGTGTATATACAGTATAATATATTATTATTATAGTAATTGGCTATCATACTGCAATATAAACTGAGTTTTATAGTGAAAAGAGCAGCTTTATTGGTCAAGATTGAAGGCTCTATATTGCAGGAAATTGCACGTACAGGTTCATTAAATAAAAAAAAAAAACGTCTGCCATGGAGGGGGTCGTGCCGGACACCCTCCATACCACCCCTTGCCTGTCCAAAAAAATAAAAAATAAAAAATAATAATAATAAAACAAAAAAATTAATAAAAAAAAAATTCTTGCACCCCCACTTTCAACTATAACTAGGCGGCCATGTGTGTATGTACGTATGTAAGTATGGATATGTAGAGTTATGTATGTGGGTACCGTACACATACTATACCTAAATGTAAAATTACTTTCTTTGACACAATAAAGTATAAAAAAAAATATATATAACCGGTAATAAATGTTAATACACCGTGGTAAGCCGTGTCCAACATGTGTAGTGAGGTGGAGCAGGCAACTCTGGTTGGACGCCAAACTTCTTTCTGTTGTTCTG
>NC_140169.1:148749878-148979878 GCF_963971535.1 Notolepis coatsorum | reverse complement strand
AGGATTGCTTGGACAACATGAGACAGCAGTATTCTTCAGTGTACTCTCCTTCTCCTCAGCAGGTATTTCCCCTGTTCTCTCATATTGTAACACGTTTAACCCTTAAAGCCTTGTATCTGACCTGTTTATGATTTTTTTTCTTTTTTTTAATCTTTTCCCCCCTCCATTTTCCTCCGATTTTTCTCCCATCCCAATGTTAGTCGTATGCCAATTCCCAATCCCTTCCTGGTCGCTGCGCACTTACCCCCCACAGTCAGATCATCTGGGAGAGTGGAGGCTATCACGTGCTTCCTCCGACACACGTCCAGCCAATCAACCGCTTCTTTTCACCTGGCAGCGCGGATCCTCCCTGAGAGGGCGTAGTGTGTGGGAGGATCACACTATCCCCCTCAGGTCCTATCCGCGCTTAGCAGGCGCCCCGACCGAACTGTAGGAGTCGCTGTTTACAACGACCCGGACCCACCCCGCCAGCTTCTCCCACCCTCTAATACTGCCAATTGTATTAGTGTGAACGGCCAGCCAAGCTGGTGACAACCCCGGAGCTGTGAGCTGGATTCGAACAGGCGAATCCAGCTCACAGCTCCGGGGTTGGTGACGGACGCATTCTCCGCTACGCCACCTAACCGCCCCTGTTTATGATCTTTTAACCTTAAAGTAACATTCATATTTCCATTATATCTGCCCTGAAAATTACCTTTCAACCCTTAAAAGTATCATTCTTATTTCTATTATATCTGACCTGAATGTGACATTTGAACCCTTAACGCTGCAGTAAGCAACTTCATAGAAATGAGAGAGTGAGTTCACCTGCCCAGCAGAAACAGAGCTCTGCATCACTTTAAGAGTGAGTTCACCTGCCCAGCAGACACAGAGCTCTGCATCACTTTAAGAGTGAGTTCACCTGCCCAGCAGACACAGAGCTCTGCGTCACTTTAAGAGTGAGTTCACCTGCCCAGCAGAAACAGAGCTCTGCATCACTTTAAGAGTGAGTTCACCTGCCCAGCAGAAACAGAGCTCTGCGTCACTTTAAGAGTGAGTTCACCTGCCCAGCAGACACAGAGCTCTGCATCACTTTAAGAGTGAGTTCACCTGCCCAGCAGACACAGAGCTCTGCATCACTTTAAGAGTGAGTTCACCTGCCCAGCAGACACAGAGCTCTGCATCATTTTAAGAGTGAGTTCACCTGCCCAGCAGAAACAGAGCTCTGCATCACTTTAAGAGTGAGTTCACCTGCCCAGCAGACACAGAGCTCTGCATCACTTTAAGAGTGAGTTCACCTGCCCAGCAGAAACAGAGCTCTTCATCACTTTAAGAGTGAGTTCACCTGCCCAGCAGACACAGAGCTCTGCATCACTTTAAGAGTGAGTTCACCTGCCCAGCAGACACAGAGCTCTGCATCACTTTAAGAGTGAGTTCACCTGCCCAGCAGACACAGAGCTCTGCATCACTTTAAGAGTGAGTTCACCTGCCCAGCAGACACAGAGCTCTGCATCACTTTAAGAGTGAGTTCACCTGCCCAGCAGACACAGAGCTCTGCATCACTTTAAGAGTGAGTTCACCTGCCCAGCAGAAACAGAGAAGAGCTCTGCATCACTTTAAGAGTGAGTTCACCTGCCCAGCAGAAACAGAGAAGAGCTCTGCATCACTTTCCAGGCCCTTGAGCATCAAAGGTGCACGTTCGTTGCATTGTCCTCGAAAAACCTGACCCGTTTTATAGACCTATGCATTTAAAAAGGATTTTCTACCAGCAAATCTCTTACCTCAATAGTGTGGTGTCAGAACAGTATTATGTGCCGTATTTACCTACCTTGTTTAACAAGTTGAAATCTAGTATCCCATGCATGAAAGTGATGATTTCTTTCAGCTACTAATCTTCTAACTAATCTCTTAGTTACAAGATTATGTATCTTACATTTTTGCAAAACAAGACATGGCTTTAGTTTTGGGAGCAATGAATGGTTTGTTTAGAGTGGCTCCATGCTGCCCTCTAGTGGTCAGAAAATCTTAACTTTTCACATCATAGGTAGCCTATGTACTTTATACCTTCAAAGAGAAGCAAGATAAATCAAGTATTTCTTGTCAGAATCTCATATTTCAAATGTCCAAATGTTATTTTATTTGATTACTTCATAGGAGTCACTCAGTGGATTTGATTAACTTACATCTCTTCTAAAGTGGTGAAAGCTGACTAAGGTAGGAATTCCTCTATTGAATTTACTCAACCTTTATGAATGTGGAGACTTGACAAGAGCCGTCTTGGGTGTCTCAGCTACTTACCAAATAATTCAAAACAATTCCTTACACATAAAGAAGTTGATAATCTTTAGAGATGGGACCGACCCGATCCAAGATTGTATCGGGTTCCAATATGACGTAATGCACGTATTGGTTATTGGTCTGACTTCACCGATCCACGTACCCCATCCAGATTCTGTTTCTTGATTCCTGTTTTTATCTTTGTGTTATTATCTTTTAGTTGTTTACTCAACGTCATTGTAAATTAGGTAAACTTCAGTGTCCCTGGAGTTTAATCCAGCCTTACTCAGCACTAGTTCAAATAAATAGCTTTGGAAGACATTTAAATATAATGCATTTGTTTATATACAGTATATATATTTTTTGCTCGTAGGAACTAGGAAGTGATTTGTGTTTATTACAGCCAACATTAACTAATTGACCGCCGGGGATTAGCCGGGGCAACGTTCTAGCACTGCCACGCTTTAAAAGATAGGGTTGCCCTCTTAGTCCCGGACTATTCGATCTATCATTAGAGCCTTTAGCACAATATATAAGACAATCCCAATACATAGAACCAATCGTAATCAAGGGCATACAACATAAAATTAGTTTATATGCGGACGACATAATATTGTTCATGCAAAGCCCCAACACCACATTGCCTCATCTACTCAAGTTGATAGAGAACTTTGGTGATTTATCGGGATTTAAAATAAATTGGCCGAAGTCGGCTTTCCTTCCACTTAACACCCATGCAAAAAAAGACACAACCCTCCCAGGTGAGATACCCATGGTAAAACATTTTAGATGCTTGGGTGTGGAAATATTTCCCACCATAAGACAAACGGTGAAGCACAATTACACAAAAATACAGAACAAAATCAAAGACGACCTGGACAGGTGGGCAAAACTTTAAAACTCAGTACAGGCAAGGGTATCAATAGTTAAGATGGATGTACTACCAAGAATCAACTTCATCAGTTCAATGCTACCGTTACCCCCTCCAGAGGGTTACTGGAAAAGATTACACTCCTCCACATACAAATTTATTTGGAATAACAAACCACCTCGCATAAAAAGATCCACCGCACAGAGAAATAAAGCAGACGGTGGCTTGGCAGTTCCAGATTTTTTCCAATATTTTAAGGCATACACATTAAGACCATTGACAATATGGTTTGATCCCCAGGCATTGGTATCCTGGAGAAAATTGGAAGAAAACATAGTAGCCCCACATAGACTGAAGGACATAGCACACACTAAACTACCAATCAAGCACTGTGAGCGGAAATTTGGCCCCATAATTACCCATGCAATCCGGATATGGCGTGAAACACAAAAAAAATATCCTAACCCTCAAAAATGGCATAATCATACTCCCATATTCAATAACAATGCACTCTTAATGGAAAAACGTCCTATAAGATTCCCTATATGGGAAGAGCAAGGCATACACTCATTAGGGGATATTTTTAATAACCAGGGTTTTTGTAGTTATGGAGAAATATGCACAAAGTTTAACCTCACCGAGTCCACATGGCTTTTTTACATACAGTTATGCCTATGTTTGAGGTCTCACGGTGTTCCATTAGACATACCAGTTGAACACCACAGATACCACAAATTCTTCTATGAAAGAGAAACATTGAGAGGTTTTGTATCAGGTTTTTATTATCAATTACTAACGTCCTCGTATGAAACCCTCCAACTAGACTCTGTCTGGAGGAGGGATATACCAGACCTGGAAAGTGACTTTGATTGGCAAGAAGCATGGGCAAATGTCCGTCTTACATCAAGGAACCCGGACCATCAACAAATCAATCTTAACTATATTCACAGGACATACTTGACTCCTATAAGACTGAACAGAATGGGCCTTAAACAAGACTCAAAATGCTCCCAATGTACAAATGGAGACGAAGGGACATTTATGCACATGTATTGGGACTGCCCACCAGTTAAGACATTCTGGAAAGATGTGACCCATCAATTATCAAAACTCGTATCTTGGAATATACCAGTACACCCCTCTGTATTACTATTGAATGATGTTTTTGAGTTTGCAGTAAATCCACAGCTAAAGAGATTGGTTTTATCGGGTATCACAGTAGCTAAAAAACTGATCGCATCACGCTGGTTTCAACCGGAAAAAATGTGCCGGAAGGTTTGGTCTCTTACATATCTCGATGTGATTTATCAAGAAATATCTACAGCAAGAATTCTGGGTCTCAACGAATCCAAAATGTCAATGTGGTTAGAAGTGGTGGAGAGAATAAAAGCTAGCTTATAATGGTAGTGTCTGGTTAGGAGTGAGGGATAATGGAGGTACTATCCAAGGAGGGGTCCGGGAGGGGGGGGTTCGAGCTGGAGCATATGTGTGTAGGGTTTTAGAAAATAGGTATTGGGGGTATATCCTGTATAAGGCATTTGTATAATTGGTAATTTCGTTGGATATACACTATATACGTTAAAATATTATTATAGACTTTTTTTTTGTTTTCTGTTTCTGTACTTGCATGTCATTTTAGCCACCTTGACTGTTAGTTTCATTATGCATTATGTGTTGAGTACTGACTTTTGATAATTTTTGTTTTGCAATAATAAAAAAAAAAAAAAAAAAAAAAAGATAGGAGTGGATCACCTTGTTTGTAGAGCTATAATAACTATATTCTATATTATAGCTATGGATACAATACTATGGCCCATCACCTATCTATCGTTCAATATGTGAAAAAGAATGCATTTTTTCCATCCATACGTTCCCGTGTTATATAGTTTTCGAGCGGTCTAGAGTAATTCCCGAAATGCTGAGTTATAGCCGTATACGTCAATTCAACTATAGACGTTGCCATTTCTTGCCTGGACCCGCTATTATTCCGAAATCAAATCTATAGCATAGGTATTATGTTCCATCATGAATGCATGAAATGGGGGGGAGGGTTGTCATTATTTGATTGTCAGTAGCGGCATCCGTATTATATTAACGCTTATCAGCCCGATCGGTATAAAAGCATTGCAGGATCAAGCAAAAATTGATGTCAAATCGTCCTTACCTGTGATCGGGAGTATTCCAAAAATAATATTCCAATTGTTTGATCGCCATCTGGTACATCCAATGTCGATGTGGTCCATGGCATAATCCACCACAACATATGGATCGGGATATTTGACGCGCTTCAATGAAACCGGGACAACCGTTCGCCTCAGCCGACAAGGAAAAATTAAAGCCGGCATTTGGCCGTCCCACAGGCGAAGATACAAGGTTACAAAGGGTGCCTCGATATCGCCGTCTAGCGTGCTGCGGCCGGTATTGCACTTTGGCATTTTCAGGATGATTCCCCATGTTAACCCCGAGTCTGTGTGCCTGTAATGAATAGAAATATAGAATAAAATAAATAACGTTCAAATAACGTATTTATACGTGGTTGGCGTTCTATGGTCGTCGAACAAACACGTATATAATCGTTGTTGGCGGCCATTGAGTTAAAGATGATAATAATAATTATATATAATTTTTATATATATATATATATATATATATATATATATATATATATATATATATATAAATGATTAAATAGTTATTAAGTTATTATTCAAGAAAAAAATTGCTCTAGTATCAGTAGATTCTAACATTCGTTCAGTATCGGTAGATATCCAAATTCAGGTATGGGGAGTGAAAAAAGCAGTGCATCTCTAATAATTGTACAATAGGAGACAATATAAATTGTTTCATTCTATGGGTATTAATGTTTTCCTTCTCTTCTTTCTACAGGAAACATGGCAGAGTCCATAGTTCACAGTAAGTCATAATCCAGAGGACATTACTTCTACTGTATAAACAGACAGACAGGAATTATGGACACTTTTCTACTTTACTACTTTCTAATGTTGATTGGTAGAGACCTTTCTCAGAACAACCCACACCATGCTTCATCATACTGGATATCTCTAGCTCCAGCTAGTTTGTCTCAGAACTGTAAAGTGATGTTAATGGTAGCGCATGAAGAGTTACCACTGATTACCAAAGATTCAATAAATGTTACAAGTCTCATTCACCAAGGACTTACGACAAAAAGGGCTTTCTCTTAGGGCCATTTGAGACCTTTTCGGGGCGATTTTGGGATTCACCAACCATCCCAATAAAACATATATAATTAATATTATATTATAATATATTGTATATATTCATGTCTTGCCTGAAAAGGTTTCAAATGGCCCTAAGAGAAAGCCCTTTTTGTCGTAAGTCCGTTGGAGAATGAGACCCATTTGTTCATTGTAATGTGCCAGAACATATACAAATATATTTGCTGCAAACTTGCAGCAAACAATAAACAATATAATTGTTTTGGCAAACAATAGAAAGGCTTGCCACAAAACTAATTTGCATGTGAAAATATGGGAGATTTGCCACAACTGTTTGCCAGAAGGCATATATTTTGTAATAGACAATTGTTTCAACAGTATGTTGGTGATTTTCAGAAAATCCTTGAAACCAGATGAATTACACTGAAACAAGAAATCTGGCCTCCCCCACCCATTGGTTGTTGTTTATCTTTGTTTAAAAAATAAACAGACAGTGTCAGACTCAATGCAAGATTACATTATATGAGATTTTTACAGTGTAGGTGACATTTCACAACATTTTTCTAAAGGACCAGGGAATACAGATGCAATTCCTATGTGAAGTGGACAAATAATTTGTCAGTGATGTTCTTCTTTTTATCTGCTTGATTATGAATAATAGTAAATAGTTATTCTTTCATACAATAAGGTTTGTCAATAAGGTTTTCCTTCAATTCAACAGAAAACGTTCAACTCATCACTGACGGCTTTGTTAGGGGTGATGTAGGCCATGATGTCATCCTCCCCTGTCACCTCTCTCCTGAGACCAGTGCTGTTGCCATGACAATCAAGTGGTTTAAAGATGCAGAGTGTATTTACCTGTATAAGAATGGCCAGGTGATGGAGGGGAGGGGCTACAAGGACAGACTGATTCTGACCAATCAGGAGCTGGAGAAAGGCATTGTGTCTCTGACACTAAGAGGCTGCAGAGAGCTTGATGATGAAGGAGTTTACATCTGTCAGGTCATCCATGGAGACCAGCAGGAGGAGACTGTTGTGGGGTTAAGCAATGGTAAGTAATTCTGCTACATCCATGATTATCAACCTTGATACGGACAATGATATGATTAAAACCTCTTAGCATGCAACGTCCCACATATGGGAAGTTTTTCGGACTTTTTGCAACCGGCACTTTGGCGACCCCTAGTGGCTCGGGTGTGCATAGTTTGTAATACAATATATATATCGAATTGAAGGCTTATTTGTTGCCTGTCGATAGCTTGTGCAAAGTACACGGTATTGTGCAAAATACCACTCCCGACTCAGGCTGCAGTAGTTCTGTCAATCTAGATCCGATCTCGAAAATTATTGTGGATCGTTGTAGCCAATGATAGCCCTTTCATTGCATTTCATAGGATTCACAGCCAGCAGACTAACCAGTTGAGCTAATCAGTCCGATGGGCTATAATTGGGCCTATGTTGTGTATGATGAAGAATTGACATATGATTCAATATAAATTCACAATTATAGCCATTTCAATTAGATTATATTAATAATTTCTTCCAATAACTGTACCGCCACTTATATGGTCAGCCCAACAACACAAAGTGTCATCTGTGTATAGATGGACATTACAAGTATGTAAAGAGCAGACAATATAATTTATATAAATTGTAAAAAGGGCCGGTCCTAAAATGTAACCTTGAGGGAACCCTTATGTTATTGAAAAAACTGAGAGGTAGTTGTAGAACCGTCTATAAACTAGGGTCACATCCAATACATAACAATCTATATAAAAGCAGAGAATGATCAACTAAATATGTTGCAGAGATGGTGCTATGGTTATCCCTGAAACCAGACTGGTAAGGGCTCAACACAGAATACCTAGTTAGAAAAGCCTTGAGTTGATCGTTTACTAAGGATTCAAGTATTTTAGACAGACGGGACAATAGTTCCCAGGAAGCATGTATGTCTTCTTCAACTCCAATATGCTTGGACTGAAGTGATCTTCTAGGTATATTTTCCTTTGTTATGCTATAAATACCTCAGTTTTAAAAATAGAAGCTTACTAAAACAAAAACGTACTGACTATTTTGTTCTGAGCAACACATACATTTTATAACTTGTTTGTTTCTATTTTTGCAGGGTTACGACAGGGTGAGTATATTTATATCAGTTTTTGCTCTTAAATTATGTTTTCTTTCTACATTTAACTCCTCTTGGATGCATGACTTTGAGTATCCAGATAGTTATATTATTATATTATATATATGTTTATATATATTATTATTATTATTATTATTATTATTATTATTATTATTATTATTATTATTATTATTATTATTATTATTATTATTATTATTATTATGTCGCCCTTTTCACATTCTTCCACCATTCTTCTTCTAAATCTGAGCATGTGTCACACAAATAACCCTGTGAACCTGTGATCATGATCACTATTGCTCAGCTGGCCACACTGTCATCCGGTCATAATTGCTAACATGAAACTTGTGTTATAAGTTGATACATCTAGTGATCTATGCATGGAAACAATTATTTTCACCAAATCTCTTAGTCATAACACAATTGTGTAGCTAAGAAGTGTTTTGTTTGGGTGAAACACATTTTTGGAGAACTGTTTAGGTGTAAAAAGTAAACCAGCTTGGGGGAAGACGTGAGGGAGGAAGACGTGAGGGAACAAGATGTGAGGGGAGGAAGACGTGAGGGAGGAAGATGTGAGGGGAGGAAGACGTGAGGGGGGAAGACGTGAGGGAGGAAGACGTGAGGGGGGAAGACGTGAGGGAGGAAGACGTGAGGGAACAAGATGTGAGGGGAGGAAGACGTGAGGGAGGAAGATGTGAGGGGAGGAAGACGTGAGGGGGGAAGATGTGAGGGGAGGAAGACGTGAGGGAGGAAGACGTGAGGGAGGAAGACGTGAGGGGGGAAGATGTGAGGGGAGGAAGACGTGAGGGAACAAGACGTGAGGGAGGAAGACATGAGGGAGGAAGACGTGAGGGAGGAAGACGTGAGGGAGGAAGACGTGAGGGAGGAAGACATGAGGGAGGAAGACGTGAGGGAGGAAGACGTGAGGGAGGAAGACGTGAGGGAGGAAGACGTGAGGGGGGAAGATGTCAGGGGAGGGAACAAGATGTGAGGGAGGAAGATGTGAGGGAGGAAGACGTGAGGGAGGAAGACGTGAGGGAGGAAGACGTGAGGGTGGAAGATGTGAGGGTGGAAGACGTGAGGGTGGAAGACGTGAGGGAGGAAGACGTGAGGGGAGGAAGAGGTGAGGGAGGAAGACGTGAGGGAGGAAGACGTGAGGGAGGAAGATGTGAGGGAGGAAGACATGAGGGAGGAAGACGTGAGGGAACAAGATGTGAGGGAGGAAGACGTGAGGGAACAAGATGTGAGGGAGGAAGACGTGAGGGAGGAAGACGTGAGGGAGGAAGATGTGAGGGAGGAAGACGTGAGGGAGGAAGAGGTGAGGGAGGAAGACGTGAGGGAGGAAGACGTGAGGGAGGAAGACGTGAGGGAGGAAGACGTGAGGGAAGAAGACGTGAGGGAGGAAGACGTGAAGGAGGAAGAGGTGAGGGAGGAAGACGTGAGGGAGGAAGACGTGAGGGAGGAAGACGTGAGGGAGGAAGACGTGAGGGAGGAAGACGTGAGGGAGGAAGATGTGAGAGAGGAAGACGTGAGGGAGGAAGACGTGAGGGAGGAAGACGTGAGGGAGGAAGACGTGAGGGAGGAAGACGTGAGGGAGGAAGACGTGAGGGAGGAAGACGTGAGGGAAGAAGACGTGAGGGAGGAAGACGTGAGAGAGGAAGATGTGAGGGGAGGAAGACGTGAGGGGAGGAAGACGTGAGGGAGGAAGACGTGAGGGAGGAAGACGTGAGGGAGGAAGACGTGAGGGAGGAAGACGTGAGGGAGGAAGATGTGAGGGAGGAAGACGTGAGGGAGGAAGACGTGAAGGAGGAAGACGTGAGGGAGGAAGACGTGAGGGAGGAAGACGTGAGGGAGGAAGACGTGAGGGAGGAAGACGTGAGGGAGGAAGACGTGAGGGAGGAAGACGTGAGGGAGGAAGACGTGAGGGAGGAAGACGTGAGGGAGGAAGACGTGAGGGAGGAAGACGTGAAGGAGGAAGACGTGAGGGAGGAAGACGTGAGGGAGGAAGACGTGAGGGAGGAAGACGTGAGGGAGGAAGACGTGAGGGAGGAAGACGTGAGGGAGGAAGAGGTGAGGGAGGAAGACGTGAGGGAGGAAGACGTGAAGGAGGAAGACGTGAGGGAGGAAGACGTGAGAGAGGAAGACGTGAGGGAGGAAGACGTGAGGGAGGAAGACGTGAGGGAGGAAGACGTGAGGGAGGAAGACGTGAGGGAGGAAGACGTGAGGGAGGAAGAGGTGAGGGAGGAAGAGGTGAGGGAGGAAGAGGTGAGGGAGGAAGAGGTGAGGGAGGAAGACGTGAGGGAGGAAGAGGTGAGGGAGGAAGACGTGAGGGAGGAAGACGTGAGGGAGGAAGACGTGAGGGAGGAAGACGTGAGGGAGGAAGACGTGAGGGAGGAAGAGGTGAGTGAGGAAGAGGTGAGGGAGGAAGAGGTGAGGGAGGAAGACGTGAGGGAGGAAGAGGTGAGGGAGGAAGATGTGAGGGAGGAAG
The DNA here is from genome assembly GCF_963971535.1 of Notolepis coatsorum. Taxonomy (NCBI): domain Eukaryota; kingdom Metazoa; phylum Chordata; class Actinopteri; order Aulopiformes; family Paralepididae; genus Notolepis; species Notolepis coatsorum. The sequence continues at coordinate 148,968,923 of NC_140169.1, read as the reverse complement.
ACGTGAGGGAGGAAGACGTGAGAGAGGAAGACGTGAGGGAGGAAGACGTGAAGGAGGAAGACGTGAGGGAGGAAGACGTGAGGGAGGAAGACGTGAGGGAGGAAGACGTGAGGGAGGAAGAGGTGAGGGATGAAGAGGTGAGGGGGGAAGACGTGAGGGGGGAAGACGTGAGGGGGGAAGACGTGAGGGAGGAAGACGTGAGGGTGGAAGACGTGAGGGAGGAAGACGTGAGGGAGGAAGACGTGAGGGAGGAAGACGTGAGGGTGGAAGACGTGAGGGTGGAAGACGTGAGGGAGGAAGACGTGAGGGAGGAAGACGTGAGGGAGGAAGAAAGACGTGAGGGAGGAAGACGTGAGGGAGGAAGACGTGAGGGAGGAAGACGTGAGGGAGGAAGACGTGAGGGAGGAAGACGTGAGGGAGGAAGAGGTGAGGGAGGAAGATGTGAGGGAGGAAGATGTGAGAGAGACGTGAGGGAGACGTGAGGGAGACGTGAGGGAGACGTGAGGGAGACGTCAGGGAGACGTGAGGGAGACGTTAGGGAGACGTGAGGGAGACGTGAGGGAGACGTAACAGTGCAGTGACTCCAGTCCCAATGGGGGCTTTTCTGCCTAGAGGTCACTGTTCGGCAGCCTTACAGATTCTACTTTTAAACAAGCTGTAAAACAGTCAAATGTATAACATATTATTTAAAATGTTTGTAATTCCAGTACTTGGTCCCTCTTGTTTGAACTTGTCATCTCTAGCTCTCTGGCTAAACTGAGGAAAGGGATCATGGAACTGTAATACACTTGGTTCAGTATTCAGTTGGACAAAATCAGCCCACAAACCATGGTGGATTTTCTGTACTGATCTTAATTTGATTTTAAATGTTTTGGTAAAGATTTTAATGTAATGATCATATCCAGATGATTTTCAGTCATCCATGATAACATGTGAAATTATTTGGAGGCAGTGGTCTTGGATATTGATATTGTGTCTCTAAACTGATTTTTATATCGATGTGAATGACTTGGTTTGGCTTTGTACAATATGTTAATATGATGAAGTATTTTAAAACATAGAACTCTGCTTGTAAACAGTGAGAGCTGAACGGTACCTGGAGAAAGAGACAGATGACCAGAAGCAGAGAAGATCAGAATCAGCTCTTCAGCTTGGTAAGTGAGAGGATCTGGAGTTAAATGATACTGTGAAAAACTGAACATAGTGGTAGAGGGAGCTGGGTGGCGCAGTGGGCAAGGCGCTCGCCACTAACGCAGGAGATGCTGGTATCAAGCCCAGCTCTCTCCGTTGCTTCCGGCTTGGCCGGCCGTCATACTAACACAATTGGCAGTGTTAGAGGGTGGGAAAGCCGGTGGGTGGGGATTGGACGTTGTGGACAGCGACTCCTACAGGTCAGTTGGGTGATGCCTGTACAGCAGAAACAGGAAGTATCTGAGCCTCCCATGCGTTACTCCTCGCCACTGAGAGTTCGAGCTGTCTGGTGAAAAGATGCGACAGGCTGCCTCCTTGTGTACCGGAGGGGACACGTGATGCAAGGCTTCTATCCTCACTACAGCCGGCCAGTGGGAGGCATAGTCTAGCAACGTTCAAGACAGGGGAGAGAAGAATTGGAATCACGAAATTTGGGATGGGAGAACATTTTTAAAATAAGGAGAAAAAGAAAAAAAACATAGTGGTTTAGACTTGGCCAGAGTGGATGACTCCCCAAAGTCATCTGAGAAAACCCCCTTTAAACTAATTAAAGAAACCTAGAAAAAAAAATGCATAGGAATTTGATTTCGGCTGACACAGACGAAATGTAGGCACAGGCAACTATAGTGCGGCAATTAATTGTTGAAAACATTTCAAATATTCAGTATCAATATATATTGAAAAATCTATATTTTTCAAGTCAAGTCAGTCAAGTCAAGAGTTTTAATTGTCACGGCATACAGGTATACAATGAAATGCGGCTGGTCTTGCCCGCGACGATGTGCAATACAGTGGTACAACATATAATAGAATCCAATAAAAATACAGTGGTACAACATATTAATAGAATCCAGTAAAAAACAACAGTGCAATAAACAGGTACATGGTGTGCCATCTCGGTATCTGTACATAGTATTTACAGAGCATATAGGACATGCTAGGTAGCTTTAGTAGTGCAATACACTGTTCCTGATGTTATACTAATTTAAAGTGGCCTTTCCTCTGGCCATAAGTGTGCGTATGTGCGGCATGAGTGTTAAAGTGGCTGCTAGTGTGTGAGCGTGCTCAGCGTGCGTGTCGTGTATGTGCTTGTGTGTGCTTGTGTGTGGATAGTTCAGTTTATGTGTCTCTCAATGTTCATTGTTCAAGGCTCTGATGGCCTGGGGGAAGAAGCTTAGCCTAAGCCTCTCCGTCCTAGTAGCTGGGGTTCGCAGGCATTTTTTTGACCTTGAAGAAGGAATTTGGTCTTGAAAACAAAGATTCCTTTAATGTAGGTATTTACAAATTAGGGATTACTATGAAAAGGAGATTAAAACTGGATTATCTAGAGAGGGCAATAAAGTGATGGATGTAATAATGAAAATAAATAAATCCCCAAACTATATAAAATGGGCTGCAGAATAGTAGAGGTAACAATAGAATCAGAAATAATAATAATAATAATAATAATAATAATAATAATAATATAATAATAATAATAATAATAATAATAATAATAATAATAATAATAATAATAATAATAATAATAATAATAATAATAATAATAATAATAATAATAATAATAATAATAATAATAATAATAATAATAATAATGCATTTTACTTGAAGGCGCCTTTCAAAGCATGCCCAAGGTCGCCAATATGAATATAGTATCATAGGATGAGTGGCATTCCATGTGTGAGACACAACATACTGTACAACTACTAACTCAAGAAAGTGGAGAGAATTTAGCTGGAACATTTTATTAGTTTTTTCATTACATCTCATATTAAAATCAAACAGCTATCTGTGCAACAACAATGCTAGAGATTGTGTGGACACATACAGGAATACTCATGTGGCAGTTAATGGCAGTGGCACTGACTCACACACAAGTTGTCACAGGGCTGCCGACAGCAAGGATGAATAGCTAGATATCATAGCTTCTTGTTTGTATGAAATGACAATTGCATGTCATAGGAATTCAGATTGTTTCTGAATCTACCTGGCCCAAGTAGAGCCTATGAGAAACACTGACCTATTTTACAGAAACTGGCACAAACAAGGGGACATACGTTTGGTGGAAATCAGTTTGGCCTGATGGTGACGCTAGAGGAAAGGTCATGGGGTCATGCTCTATGGGCCATGAATGTGCACCGCAAATTTTAAAGGATTTGAATGAAAATTGTCATCCTGTTAATGCAAAAAACTTCTGCAGCGTTTGGGGATATAATGACTGAATAAAAAGTAGTGTTAAAAATAGTGTTTTACTAGTGAATCACTGATTCAATAGAATTATTTTCAACTCAGCAAATGAAAATAACAGGCGACATAAAACGGTAATTACCAGCTAACAGAAAAACCCTGGTGTTATTATATTTTAACTGTTAATATTTATATTTTGACTGTTATTTATATTTTCACTGTGTTAATATTTATATTCTTGCTGTTCTTATATATGTTACTGTTAATATTTATATTTATATACATGGTTTGTTCATGATTAGTTCATTATCTACAAATACCTTAAAATAAAGGGTCTTATAACTGAGTGTTATTATAAAGTGTTACCATTTATATTTTTAATGTGTTCATATGTTTTACTGTGTTCATATTTATAGGAACTCTTTTGAGGAAATCTCAAAGATGTGATGCTGTCCAGATACTGTTGAAGCCTCATGTAACTGTATCTTCTATCTGTCATTGCAGCACAACAGATATGTGGCCTGCAGACTAAAATCGAGACATTGAGGATTACATTTTTAGCCCAAAAGACTGGTCAGTTTTCATTCATCTATTAAACATATCTTGTTGTTTCTACAGTATATCTCTGAATGATTTAGTGATGGATGATGCTGTTTGTATTTCAGAGAGTGAAGAAATGTCTGAAACAGGTCCCAAAACACCAATAAGAAAGAGGCACAGCATGGTACCTGCTCCTTCATGTGAGTGAACTACAGTATATTAATATATATATTTATACAACGGCATGCAAATTTCTCGATTCTGATTGGCTGAAACAGTCCATTTACACGTATGTATTGCGATCAGTCCACGCTTGCTGGCCCAGGACCCGCCCACAACCGAATCACATCACATCAATCCGCCGGATCACAAGAAGGTGGACAATAATCTTTACAAATGGATATGTTGATAGCGACTAAACGACTAAATATCAAGCGATTTTGTCACAGCGAATGTCTTAGTCGTTTAAACAATGTTGGATGATGTAATTGATGGGTCTTGAATCATTCTGTAACAAAAGAAAAATCGCGGATTGATTGATTGATTAATTTTCATTTTTTTTTTCAATTTCTTTTTCCTTTCGACTGTCAGCGCTCGCTCTAGTCTCCACCCACCGCCACCCCCCCCCCCCCCCCCCCCACACACACACACACACACACACACACACACGCACACACACACACACACACACACACGCACACACACACACTCTGCCTGCAACGCGGGGGATAGTCAGACTAAGAGAGAGCTGGGTGCTGCGCTGTTCTAAGTGAGCATGGCCTATTGAGTTGATTGATTGATTGATTGATTGCTAATTTTATTACTGTACGCTTGGTTTCCAACTGGTTAAGTTTACAGTAGGTTTAAAAAAATAAATAAAAGAATAGGGCGAAGAAAACGTTTTTTTCCTATAGGGCAAAGAAAACTTTTATTTGTTTTACCTACTTTCTATAGACGCATCTAAGAATGAAGTTCTATGGAAAGTAGGTCTGCATTCCCTTAACAATTGTGTGTATTGAGCCGTACTGTATTGTACCCATTCTGCATCTGGTAATAAAAATTTCAATCAATCATTCCAATAATACACAGTTGGATGTGTTAGTTGGTTGGATGCACTTCAAGCTGCTTCCACATGAGGCAACTTCTCTCAATCATTCCAATAATACACAGTTGGATGTGTTAGTTGGTTGGATGCACTTCCGATCTGCTTCCACATGAGGCAAATTGTCTTTTTTGTAGTTGTGGGAACTACTTTTTCTGGCGGATGGTTTTTTCAATAAATCTTCGATTAATGTGTGTTTATTGTATAGAAATAAGGTTGGATGAATGTGGCAGTTGTATAAAAGCTTTACACCACTTGCAGTCGTGATTTGTGAACAATAAACCATGCCTAGGGGGGTCTAACGACCCTCGGCTGCGCCTCGGGCCTTATTGTTCACAAACCACTCCTGCGCATGATGTAATGCTTAAATATATACCATAAAAACTATATTCAAATTACCCTCATGTCCTACGATAACAAGTAAACAAAAAGTAATAACAAAGCTAAAAACAGGGGAAATCACCTAAAATACAAGAAAGTTACAGACTGATACACAGTTAGTGAACTGTGCATATAGGTTGGAAGAATATTGATCATTAAAGTGATTTTAAGGATGTTCCATGAGTCAGGAGCATCAACAGAGAAAGCAGAACTTCTAAACTCAGAACAAGCTTGAGGAACCTGTCAGATTTCAGTCATTTTCAGGCTTAATCGCCTCTCTGTGTCGTCCCTGTTGATGGCTAAGGTTCAGGGGGCCTAATCCCCTCCCTAACCAGCATCCCTGTCAATTAAAAAACATACTAAACAGACCCAACTACTTAACATTAGTCACTTTTCCTAACTAACAATCTCAGTAATGGTCAAACGTATGATTCGACTCCAATCATACCACCTGTTAATAAAAAATTCTATACAGACCAGTGAGACCACACTCCCCCAGCTTTGGTCAACCCAGTGGCGGTTTCTCCACTAGGGGCGCTGGGGCGCCGACCGCCCTGGTAAAGAGAGAGGAGAAGAAGATAAAATAGAGCCCATCAAATAATCATGTTTAAAATGAATAATATTTACTCATTTTAAGTATGTTTGTGTTTCCAATGCACACTATAACATTAATATATCAAATATAAATAATTGTTTTTCATTCACAGGAAGTCACTAGTAACTATACCTCTCAGGCCGGGGCGAGACGTATCGCGCACGGCAGGGCGTGCACTGGTTTCATCGCTGTATCCTCACAGCCAATGAAATAGTTCAAGCAAATACATTTCGCCTATCAGTGCGTAACGTTGAAATATGATGTAATATGATGGAAGATTAAAATGGCTCAAAAAAATTTAATAAAAACAGCCGAAGGCATTCAAAATATGTGTGTTCTACCCAAATAATGACCAGAAGTAAGTCCTTACTTTTTCTTTCCTCCTTACGTTTCTCAGGCCAGGTGGCCCATTACACCATGAGCCCATCTCCCGTTTCCAAAATGCATTACAGACTGTTTGAAAAAGCTGTTTTGCTATGATAATTGGTAATGAAATATCAAAATAATGGTCAATAAGATGTACTTGTGTTTAATAAGTTGTTTTATTCAGAAGTTAACACAAATAAATAATATTACCAGTACAGTATCTAGCACACTCTCAGGAGCAAAACAGAAAGAAGCATTTCAAACTTGAACTATGTGACATGGCTTGACTCAATCAGTCCAATCTCTATTTCTCCTTCTTCCACCAGTCACTCAGGCAGACCAGCTTGTTTTATGTAGCGGTGTCTACTTATAGTGCCTATAATATTTTTCCCGTTGGGTGCCAATGCAAATCAACTGCTCCAGTGGAGTTGCTCAGTGGCCAATGGTGTCAACTGTGGTTGTACTGGACAGCTCCCAGGTGTGAATGGAACTGTGTGAATGTGAAGCAGGGCGTTCCTGAAAAAGAGCATCTGTGCTCAGCGAACCTACCCTGGGTAAATAAAGGTAAAAAAAAAATCAAAATGTTTAGATTTTTTGATTAATGCGTTAATTATATTATCGCGCGATAATAGTATCGCGTTAACGCCGTTAACGGCCCAGCTCTAATTAAAATGTTCCATTTTTCCTATTTAACACCACCGTTTTTGTTATTATGATTAGTCATGCATTTACTTCATCCCCTCACAACCCCAACTTACCACTGTTAGTCTTCCAAGCCGTTTTAGTAACTTGCACACATAATCTAACCATCCAATTTATCTATATACATTTTTTTTCTTTTTATTCTATTCAGTCTCATGATTTAATATCTATCTCTATTTTCCTGAGCGTCATAGCGTCTCCTGTGCATTTCCTCATCGATCTTTTCAGCGTGTGGCCTTTGCAGACACAACCTTTTTACACACTTTCTTTGATAATGCCCCAACATCCCACAGTCCCAGCATGGCTGTCCATGACCCTTTCTTGGTGGGGCCAAACCACAAGCCCCAGGGGCCCCCTGCTTGTGTTCGGATGGCCCTGATACCACCCTTAGCAGGTCTGTCGGGCCCAGGTTCTGTCATTGCTCTCTGCCATTACCTCCACGGCCTTCTCCTCTGATGATCTCTCGACCCCCTATGTTGGCTCTTTGGGCTCGCCACCCTTTACCACATGATCTGGCCATGTGTCCCAATTCACCACAACCAACATTCTTTCGGCTGGTATCCCACAGTCCCCGACAGGCTCACACCTCTCCGGTCCTCTCCGGGCAGGTCCTGCTGTATGGAGGAGAGATGCACATACCTGTTCTCTTCTGCCGCTGCCCCTCGGGCCTGTCGTTGGGAGGGGCCTGGAAACTCACCCCTCTTGTGGTGTCCATCACCATGCTCTCGCTGCTCAGCTCCCCGTTCAGGTAACGGAGCAAGTGACATCTCGTTCACTGAGCCCTCGTTCTGCAGCACGGAACATTACTTCCAAAATTACATCACTCATGATCTCAGTCTGCTCCGCCAGTTCTCGCTCTAGCATTTCCCTCTTGTGTGCAACTTGGTCAACAGCCAGCTGCCTCTCCACCAGTTCTCTACGGACTGTCTCATGTCTTTCGAACGCTTCCGTGAACACTCTCTGTCTTTCTGGAGAGAGGCACATAGCCTCTCTTCCTCCACCCTGGCGCTGGCTGTCTGGCTCCCCGTCACCGGGCCCCTCGCCTCCTTCTGGTTCTGGTGTCAGGGAAGATCTGGGCATGGGAAACTTGTGGGCTGAGAAAACTGTTCATGTATATTCCCATACCTGCTGTCGGTCCGATGTCCCCGTGGCTCTGGATCGCTTAATATTGGCCACTCCATCTGCGACCCCAACCCCTGTCCAGTCTTTCTTCCAGCCGCAAGGCCAGGGTGGGCCTCCTGGGACTGCTGTAAAAATGCAGTTCTCTTCCGTCTCTTTCTTTCTCCTTTTGTCAATTTGCAGTCACCTGAAATGGTTAATCCAGCGTGGATCAGCTCCTGCTCGACGGACATTGGTTGAAGTAAAACAGTTGTCTCTGGTTGTCTCTCCTCAATGTGACCCCCTGTGTTGGAATCAAAGTCATCATTTCAAGTCCCTCTGTCATACTGGTCACCTGAGGGAAGTCCATCACATCCAAATCAATCAGGTTATCTTCAGGTATCACTCCTATTTCGGGAGTGTCTGCAAAGGTTGTCGGCTTTCTCCCACTAGCGGCATTATTTTTTCCTATCGCCCTTCGTGCCTTCTTTTGGTTATGCAGTCTATAGCGACCTTCTTTTTTATACTTAAATACAAGGTTTTGTAAAGGCCTGAATATCTTTGGCCATTTCTTTTTCACCTCTATTGTGACATTTCCAGTTATTGAAATAGACAGATTGTCAACCTTCGCTATTGTTATTGCATCTAAGCCTTTAGTTGCTCCTATCATCGTTTCACCAAGGTGAACCTGCTGTGTATTCGACATTCTCACCACTTTCAACCACTCCTGCAATATTACCATTTGAAAAAACAAGTTTCTCTGTGTCTGCTTTATCTTATCACTTGAGTTAAAATGACTCACACTTTCAGATTTTTACCGATACAGACAGGGATTGATACGTTTCTTATCATACTATACCAAGGCTCCCATTTAGCCGTTAATCCCCAGTTGGTGTTGAAATCGTCAGAGCCTCGTCTGTCCTCGCCGAGCACCTGTCGAGATAGAAAGAAAAACACACAGACTTAATATCAGTGGTATTTCCCTTTTTATTCCATCAATATTTTACGCATGGAAATGTCGGGCATCTCTATGCTAATAGGACTTAGAGAGATTTGGTGCAATTTATTTGAACATAACGACACGGCCTTAGCTTCGTTTTGTCCGTTGTCCAATCGGAAAACTGGATGTTCCAATCACTTGTCGTGTATCCCCTCACACGAATCTCTGTGGAATACAAATTTGCATCAACCTCGCCCGTCCGTTCTGGTATGCTGATGGTCCTCAAGTTCCACAACAGCCTATCAGTTTCTAACATTCTGGTGGATGTTCGTTATTTATCTGTTCAAATTTCTTTTTGCCTTGATGAATTTGTCATTTTGATCCAATAAAATACTTTGAATGACCTCATTAACTAGATGACTATGTGTAAATGTAATGTTAACCTTTTCTTCTTGCTTTTTGTTTGCTTCTCAAAACCTACTATGGGAAATAAAAAATGTACTTCTCCCTATATTACAATCAACATTTACATTTTAACATTTCATCACATAATTCATACAACATAATTTTCATAATTAAGAACCACTTTCCCCCTTCAACACCATCTTCTGGTGTTGATCTCTTCTGCCACCATCTCACGAGGAAAAAGAAATTCAGCGGCTTATACCACTAAATCCCCGATCTTAATATAGTGCCCAGCTGCCCATGTCATAAACCATAGACGCCAGCACCGTATTTCAGTAATATCCCTACAGACCCTTGACCCCTCAAAGGCCTGCCATCCCTCAGCCTAAAGCATCTCCCCTCAGTTTCGAACCTGAAAGAAAACCCCTCGGCCCTCTTTATAAGGAATATCACGATTAACGTCCAACCATACTCGTACCCAGACAGGCCAGTGCCCATACGGTACCCACACCCACATTCATAATAACAACAACTCTACCCAAACAAAAACACATCTATCCAACTAAAAACACACACAACATGGCGTAAAGCCAACCCTGTTTCCAAATACTCCCCCAACCCCCACTAACACCCTTCTACTCCACAAAATCTTGGAAGGGGGGGCCACTGAAAATGGAATTACAAAACCATAATAGGAGGGGGGAGTAGGGGGCTGGTACCTTGTCTGAATGGAAAAAAAATTTGAGGGAAAGAGGGAGGGAGGGAGGGAGGGAGGGAGGGAGGGAGGGGAAAGACACGCAGGGAGGGAGGGAGGGAGGGAGAGAGAGAGAGAGAGGAAAAAGGGGGGGGAAAAGACACGCCGGGAGGCAGGGAGGGAGGGAAGGATAACAGGGGGGGGGACACCTTCCTTCACAGCAGACAATGTCGCTGTTCACTCCCCTCGTCTGTTCAACACCGCCCCCTGTCATACTTTACTGGTCACTGTCCTAACAAAAAGCTCAACTCCATTACCCATAATCCACCTCCCTTGTACCGACGGCACCGTGACGCGCATGCGCAGACCGACACATACCGTCCACCCGTCCTTAAACATAACCGCCACCCTCCATACTGCTCACTACTGGTTTAAAACATTTTGTAAAGTCACAACCACACACACTCACCCGTCCCGTTTTCCCACAACTGCCATCATACTGGGCTAACAACAGATATAGATTGATAACCAGATATGTACATACATTCGTTCTTTATCCGCCATTACACAAACGGGAAAAAACGATAAACTACAAAACTAAAATGGCCGTCACGGTGCTTCCTGTTAAAATGAGGAAGTTACTTTACTAGCACATCGCGAGATTACCGAGAGTTGCACAATGCTACATTGTTAGCACAGGTAGCTTAGCTTATTAGCTTCGTTAGCTTAGCATTATTAGCACCGTTAGCTCCGCATCGCTAGATCAATTAGCTTAGCCTAGCCATATCATTGTCCGTTAGCCTAGCGTAGCCAGTTAGCTTAGCTTAGCATCAACCACGTCACCCTAAAAACGTCCCCTAAACGGCCTATTGTCCCGTTCTTTCAAGTGGCTCAACACACCGCGAAGCCACGGTTCTACCCCGCAACAGAACTTTAATCTCTTTAAGCGCTAGTCTACAGATCATACAATCAAAATAATTTTTACATTATCCGCTTGTCCGTTTTCTCCGCCCGGCCGAAATATACAGTATATTAAATCCAACGTACCCCAAAGTCTCCCCGACCGGACGCTGCAGCGACCACTTCCGGTTCTAACTCATCGATTCTTTTGATTTCTATTACATTAAACAACGATCTTAATACCACAGAAATCAATAATCATAACTTACAACTCGCTTCCTAGTGGCTCCAACTCACACACTCCTATCCAAGCTCCGGGAGGGTCATCAAAGAGAAGTCGCCTATTCTCAGTCCTTGCCCCACAATAGTGGAATGAACTACCCACCCCAGTTAGGACAGCCGAATCACGTCCAATCTTTCGCCGTCGACTAAAGACGCACTTCTTCAACCATTATCTGAATAAAAAAAAAAAAAAAAAAAAAAAAAAAAAAATCTAACCCTAACTAACCGTACTGTCATGCACTTGTCCTAATAAACTAACCTACACTGTAGCACTCAACACTTTGATGAACATTGTTGCTCAGCTGATAGAGTTGTGCCCTTCCTGATGGCTTGTCGTACAGAACTTGTAAGTCGCTTTGGATAAAAGCGTCAGCTAAATGACTAAATGTAAATGTAAATGTACACACGATTCCTTCAATATACTTGATATCACGACGCAACGTCCACATTTAAACCCGAATGCCATCGCGGCTAACTAGAAGCTAACCCAGTAGCTAAGCTGCGTTCCAGCGGCCCTGGAAAAATGAACACACTCCATACAACGGACACTTCCCTATATTGTTTTGCCGCGGCCGTTGGTCACTAGAGTAGAGTAGAGTTCATAACGGTACAACAATAAACTACACACATTGGCACTCACTCATAATTACTAACAGTCATTCATCAACCATATATATTTAGCAAACCACATTGTCCTAGTTATATACATTCCATCCATTTGGCAACAGTCATCCTTAGTGCTTGCTTACTCTCCTCACTTGATCCTATTTAGCAACAACCATCGTGGTAACCTTTATCATTATTATATAACAACAACATTACGTTTAAGTGCATCTCTTAACCTAAACCCCGTCCGTAATATACAAGTAATGTCCTAACCATAACTCAATGTCCTATTTTAGCTCAATCCTATTGTAGCTGGCCAGCTTAAGTGCTCCTCATTATCCATACTCAAACCAGGCGTTTGGAACAACGACCCAACCTGCAGATGGAACGCTCCAATCCAGCAGAATACCCGTACGGAGACTTGACCCAAGAGGATCTCTCAAATCGACGCTTGCAGTCCCTCTGTGCTCCCAGCAAGACTGCAATCTCCCGATAGTCCTACATCATCCTCCCATCTACGAATATTCTTTCCCACGATTTGATCACAGTACACAAATCGAGGTCGAATTGTTTCGACGTATCGCACATCCTAGTTTGTGACATGTCGCGAAAATGTCACGAGCATCGATTTAAAACAGTCCATCCTCACACGTCGGATTCCCACGCTTTCCCTTTAACCTGGCGGCCGCACGATCCCACCCAGCATAGCCCTACTTTACCGTCCTTACTGACTAGCATATCATTGTTTAATAGAGGGTTTGCAATTCATCATACTCGTATGGCACTCTTCCCACCCAACGGGGCGAACTCCAGAGCGAGCGGTTCGCTCCCGTTAAGTGGACGGAGTCCCCATACTAGCCCCCTCTCACAAAAAAACACCATTCTAGTCAGTCCCGTACCATCCTCTTTTTCGACCTATCGGCAGCAGTATGGATGGCCTTTACCCTATCCACATCGCTACTAGTCCTGTTCAACGCAGGGCTGATAGCGATGTAAATTCATTTCTACCCGTTACACTACACTGAATCTTCCAATCGCACGCACCTCAAATTCCTACCCCTATCAGTGCTTTACGTTCAGACATTATTCGCGCGGCCGAGACCAGAACCAACGGTGTGAATCTTGGTTTCTGATCTCTGCCGTGATCGACAATATCTTTTTGTAAAACACGTCATTTCTTATAGCCAACCCTATTCGAAGACTGCTCGTCCCAAACCAATCTTAGACGCCCCATCTTCCCGTTTACTCACCTTCAAATTCGTTGTTGTATCACGGCTGATGTTGAAGAAACCGCCGCCGCCTTCGATGAGAGAGAGAGAGTTTCGGTCCTCCAAGTAGCAGTGCGTCTTTGTCTTGGCTTCGTTCGAATATACAGCCCGGTGTCATGGTACCATTTAACGTGTATCTGATCTATGTAACGTATCTCTAATCGATCGTTGTCTTAGCTTGTATAGTGGACTTTCCTTTTCTCTGCGTTGAAGACACGTTGTTCATTCATTCAATTGGCTCGCTTAAAATGAATCTGAGACGACACGATAGCGCAGTAGGTATAAACAGAACGTCCTCTGTGTTTTATTGAAAACACAGCTCAATCATCAGGTTTAACAACTCAGAATTACTTCTATTCTAATATCATCTTCTTCAGGTCGGTGGCTGGTTGCGTCTCGTTCTATTGTCCCTTTTCTCGAACCGTCCTAGTGGTCGCGTCTCCGGGATGATTCTTCTGTGTGTCTCTCCTTCAGCGAGCACCCCTGTTTAAGAAACTAAAGCCACACCCCTCGTCCTGTTCCGTCATGTGACGTAGGCCCAGGAGCATGGCTTTCTCTGATTGGCTGAATTACTTTAGATGGCATCCATTTTGTGAACACGTCATCTTGAATTTGAGAATCGTTTCCTTGTAAGGCGCTATTGAGTTGTTAGAGACTGCGTTTGCCGTAAATAGAGGCAGTCACTATAATTACCGATACAACCACCAGCAGTTTACTTCAAATCACTATTCCTATGTGTTACCTTGTTTTATAAGGATTTAAACTTACAGATTACTTCCTGATTATTAAACTATATTAGTTTAATTGTTTTTCCTGAATTCTGGGGCCTTCTACATCTATTTAAACCTAATTATTGATCTTTAACCATGGTTATTGTTTTATCTATTTTAAAGTAGTATCTTTGGCTTAGTTTTAACCTTTTCAAATACTCAAGCATTGTAACCAACTTCTAATTTTAGTTAATAATATAGTTTGTAGCTTAACTTAACTTCTAAAAGATCAATCCGTTACTTGTTTAGTCTTAAGCTTATTCATACGATAATCTAAACCGGTCTAGTCTAATTTTAATACATAATACTTTATAGTTTAGTTTACTGTTGTCTAGATTTAGGCAATTAATTACAAAGTAGTTCCTGTGGCCAGAAGGCGACCAGGTGCCCTCTGTGGAAGTTGGACCCATAAAGATTGAAATAGGTGATTAGCTCACAGCCTAACAGTGGGTCCCTGAGTGACCTGTTGGGTTCTGGATAGAGTAAACAGGAACTGGTGAACTGCTAACTTTATCTGGTCTTCAGGCGCCATATATGGCTTAGAGTATTTACAGTTGGCCTAAATCAATCACAATGTCTCCATTGTGTGGGGGAAGGTTTTGGTCCACAGCCATCTGTTCAACTGTTTAACTTACTGGCAGCCAGAACCTGCTGTTATCTAAATTACCTTGTGGTTTCCTGTAGAATCTATGTGAAGGGGAAAGGGCCATTTACAGTTGCAGAGAGAGAGAGACATTTTTTATTCTAACTGAAGTTCTATTGAATATTTACCATTGTATAGTCGGTTTGCACTTTTTAACCTATTGACTTTGGCCAGATTTAAATGCAGATTAACTGTCCCTATAACCCTTACCACTCGGATTCGTCCTGTAGAATTGTACCTTGAGGAATCTGTAATGTTTCATTTTGATAATTTACCACAGTTCTTTTTTCGTGCACTTGTTCAAAATGCTTATCTTTATGTTGGCATGGGAATCAGTCCTGAGAGAGCTCAACTCACATTTTCTTTTTTTCTCTCACTTGGTCCATGGTGTTTCGTCATGTTTATAGCACCGTCGTCATCAGGCCGCGATTCACATTGCAACATCCGCATTTTTCATCATCCAGTGTCATTATGAACATTATTTTACTGTATTTGGTTCTATAAAATCAATTCTTGTGTTTCAGTGAGTGGAGAGACTACAGATGCAGCCTCCAGATGGTTGAGGAGAAAAAGCATGCCATTGATACCTCCACATAGTGAGACCACAACTCTTTCTCTACATGTTACTGATATTTTGTTTAAACTACGACACACCTGTTTTTACCTGTTTTTTACACCTGTTTTTACATCTGTTTTTTTACACCTGTTTTTGTTTTTATACACCTGCTTTTATCTAATCACGCTCATATTTAATATTGATGGGTATGATTTAATTGAATTTTATCATGTACTTATTTTTAACTCATGATGCAGACATAACGTGCAATAACTGTATGGGAAAGGTCAATGTCTGTATACTATGTGAGCTGCGAGATACCCTGAATTTCCCCAAGGGGATTAATAAAGTATCTATCTATCTATCTATCTATCTATCTATCTATCTATCTATCTATCTATCTATCTATCTACATAAGTGGAGGTGATCATTTATTATTATATTATTGTTAATAGCACATGAAAACTTACAATTTCACCTTGTATTTCATTTTATTTTAATAATATGATGAAATGAGACAGAATACTCCCTCTGTTTCAACATGTTGGTAGAAAATCCTTGAAACCAGATGAATTACAGTTGTTAGATAATCGTGTTTACAGCCTTGTCGTTGATTGTTATCACCTTCCGTGAAGTCTCTGCGTTGTGTTTGTTTGTTGTTTGTGAGGCAATCGTTCTGTGGAATTCTGTCCTCTCACACGCTTACATGGTTAGTGGCATGGTGGTGTAGTGGTTAACACTGTCGCCTCACAACTAGAAGGTCCAGGGTTCGATTCCCGCTTGCGGACCAGGTCGCCGCATTGCCAGGTACCCAGGTGGGATATCTTCCGGACCTTTCTGTGTGGAGTTTGCATGTTCTCCCCGTGCTCGCAAGGGTTTCCCCTCCCAAAAAAAATTTCATGTGCGTGCCGCCCATCGCATGTGTGTGTCACTGCATGACGACATTGTCAATGTGTGCAATGAATAAAGACTTCTTCAAAGTGCAGTTTAATTTAATTGAATTGTTCCCGTTAATGCATCCGGACAATTTATTTTACTGGAGTCGTCGTCTCTTTATCAGAAGGTTGTTTATTTGCATAAACCAAAGTTCTCGTACAGAATGAAACAAATTGAAAGTCTTTAGAGGTATAAGAAAGCAAAAGTTCGGGGCGGCTGTGTAGCGCAGCGGAGATTGCGCTCGTCACCAATGCAGGAGACTCCGGTCTCGAATCCGGGTGTCAGCGTTGCCTCCGGCTTGGGCCAGCCGTCATACTAACTGATTGGCAGAGTTAGCGGGTGGAAGTCGATGGGTGGTAATCTGGACGTTGTGGACAGTGACTCCTACAGGTCAGTTAGGGGACACTGCACAGCAGAGACAGGAAATGGCGGGGGTAGTGTGAGCCTCCCACACGTTACACCTCGCCAATGAGAGTCCGCGCTGGCAGGTGAAAAGATGTGACAGGCTGCCTCCTCGTGTACCGGAGGGGACACGTGATGCAAGGCTTCTGTCCTCCCTACAGCCGACCAGTGGGAGGCATATGCAAGCAACGTTCAAGACAGGGGAGAGGAGAATTAGAAACACGAAAATGGAATGGGAAAGAAATAGAAAATAAGGAGAAAAAGTGGATACAAAAAAAAAATAAAGCTAAAGTTCCATCTCTCTCTTCATAGGTGCTATCTCTCCTAGCTTCACGCTTGCAGCCTATCTCCTCATGGCTTCCCCTTCCCCCTCCAGCCTCAGAAGAGGCTGGAGCTCTGCTTGATGTGGTCGTCTCGCTATTAAAACTATTCTCGCTCCCGGAAGAACCCACAGCTTAAGTAGCAATGCCTCTCTATTTCTCTCTCTCTCGCGCGCGATGTTTCTCTTGAATCTAACTCTGTCTCGCTCTCGCTTTGTTTTGGCTATCTCGTTTGATTGATTGATTGATTGAAAACTTTATTAACAGATTGCAGAATGGCTACAGTACAGTACAGCTCAATACATACAATTGTTAAGGGGATGCTGACCAGAGAAAGTCTTTCGTCTTGTTTACATCAGGGTCCCCCATTTTCAATTCATCGTAACATATATGACATACATGACATACAGATACAGACAGTACTGCTACATCTATACATTTATGACATACCAGATTTGCAAATACAGTACAGCCTAGCAACGGCTTTTGACCCATATATCATTACTATATCGGAATGCCGACCTTGAGCTCTGTGGCTGGCTCAACGTATCTATTGTTATGGTTTCTATATATCTCTCACAGGCCCTGCATCTACAGAGACTGGAGGGAAATTAATTGGAAGGTGTTTTACCTACATACTTCTGTTATAACCATAATGAAAACCAGTGAAATCATTCACACAGAAACAAGTGACCCACCTCCCCACACCCATTGGTTGATGTTTCTCCTTGTTTCAAACTCAATACAAGATTATTATGAAACATTTCTAAAGGACGACTGTGTTTAAAACATGAACTACAGAAGAAAATCCTACAGTATGAACAATATTTCTCAGTGATGTTCTTCTGTTTATCAGCTTGGTTATGAATAATAGTAACATTATTATAATATAGTTATGTATTCATACATGTCAATATGTTTTTCCTTCAATTCAACAGAAACCTTTCAACTCATCACTGAAAGCGCTGTGAAGGGTGTTATAGGCCAAGATATCATCCTCTCCTGTCGCCTCTCTCCTGAGACCAGTGCTGTTGCCATGACAATCAGGTGGTTTAAAGAGACAGAGTGTATTTACCTGTATAAGAATGGCCTGGTGATAGAAGGGAGGGGCTACAAGGACAGACTGAGTCTGACCAATCAGGAGCTGGAGAAAGGTAACGTGTCTCTGACACTGAAAGGCTACAGAGAGGATGATGATGAAGGAGTTTACATCTGTCAGGTCATCCATGGATACCAGCAGGAGGAGACTGTTGTGGAGTTAAGCTATGGTAAGTATTCTACTACTACATCCATGGTTATCAACCTTGACATGAACAATGATATGATGCCATGTAATGTATGTCCAGCAAATTTTCTCAGAGGAAAATAGTTCATAGCTAAAGAAACATTTTATAAGCTGAATAACATTATCAAATACAAATATATTTTGTAATTATAAATTATATGATAGGGAAAAAAATTACGTATATTTTCCTGCTCTAAATCTTCATTATGTTAGACATCATTACTACATAAACTAGTTTAATCGCAATGGAAACCACTCTCACATTAATCAATTGTCAAATGAACCACCAGAAAACCATTTTGTTTATTAGGTACACATTCATTTTCTAATGGGGTTATTTGTTTATTTTCTTTTTCTTTTACAGGGGGTGTATTGGGTGAGTAGATTTATATTTATTCTTAAACTCCCAATATGATTTAAATGTACTACATAATTAAGATATTAATAGTTTGCTTTGTTATTCTATGATTATTTTATAGTGTTTGTACATTCAATACTAAAAGGTCAAACTGACTATTTTGTTCTGAGCAACACATTCAATTTCTAACAGAGATCTATTTGTTATTTTTACAGGGTTATGGCAGGGTGAGTATATTTATATATATATTTTTTAAATGTCTCTCAACCTCCAGTTATTCAAATATCAAAAGTCAAACTAAAGTAATGTTCTAGGTATATTTTGCTTTGTTATTATTTTTTTTATTTTTTTATCTTTTTCCGATTTTTCTCCCCTCCCAATGTTAGTCGTTATGCCAATTCCCAATCCCCCCTCACTGGTCGTTGCGCACTCTACCCCCTACCGTCGGTCTGGGAGGGCGGAGACTATCACATGCTTCCTCTGACACATGTGTAGCCAGCTCACCGATTCTTTTCACCTGGCAGCGCGGACTCACACTGGGAGAGTGTAACGTGTGGAAGGTCACACTACCTCTCCTAGATCCTTCCCTTGCTGTGCAGATGCCCCGACCGAACTGTAGGAGTCGCTGTTTACAACGACCAGGACCCACCCACGCCGGCTTCCCTCCCACTGACACTGCCAATTGTGTTAGTATGGACGGTCGGCCAAGCCGGAGGCACCACAGCCGGATTCTATCCCACTGGCTCTGTGTTGGTAGACAGACGTTTAGTCCGCTCCGCTACCCGGCCACCCTGCTTTGTTATTTTATGAATATCATATAGTGTTTGTACATTCAAGACAAAAAGCTGACTAAAACTAAAACAGACTATTTTGTTCTATGAGCAAAACATACATTTTATAATTGAGATTTTTGTTTTTTTCTCATGCAGCGTTTACAAAGGGTGAGTATATCTAGATCAGTTTTGCTTCTTGAACTCCAATGTTTCTAATGTACTAAGGTGACCTTCTAGATATATTTCATGTTATTATTCTATGAATATCCCCTATCATGGACAAGGTGATAGTGTTGCGTTATATTCTAGACAACATAACTTTGTCAGCCTTGAGGTAAAACCAGCTAGAAGTGTTCGTCTGACTAAATCAACTCATGAACCATGGTGGATCTTTTCGGCTTATCTTTATTTGATTTTGAATGTTTTGGTAAAGATTTTAACGTAATGATCAAATCCAGATGATTTTCAGTCATGATAACAAATTAAATGTTAAACATTTTTGGAGGCAGTGGTCTTGGATATTGATATTTGTTGAAGTTTTAGACAACCACGGCGAGTCTTTTGGGAAAATCCCCAGAGTCAGTCAAGATGATAGAGACCCTTCTCATCTATGTGGGTGCAGTAACTAGTGCTCTGCAGGTCTCTCTCCCTGTACTGCATGCACAGAGATCAGAAGGGTACTACCCATAGATATATATAGAACACTAGATAGCTTACCCGCGCTGCCGGCCAATGGAGAGCGACGTCACTGAACCGCCGCCATCTTGGGAGGGTCAGCCTTGAGTGAGTGAGTGAGCTGCACAGACAAAAATACTCATAACTCGCTGAAATATTGACGGATTTACAAACGGTTTGGTTTATTACAAGCTATGATACAAGCTATGATACATTTGGCTATGATTCAAGCGGTTTGTAAAAAAAAACATCTTTAAAAAATATTCTTTTTATAAGTATGCAGTATCATAACTACATCTTTGATGTTTATAGCAAACCAACCCGTTTGTAAATCCGTCAATATTTCAGCGAGTTATGAGTATTTTTGTCTGTGCAGCTCACTCACTCTCACTCAAGGCTGACCCTCCCAAGATGGCGGCGGTTCAGTGACGCTGGTGACTCCGCCTTAAGCTATCTAGTGTTCTATATATATCTATGGTACTACCTATCATCTTGTCCAACTCTGGGGAAGACGGCAAATAATCTTCCAAAAAGTTGGTGTGTTCCTTTAAAACATAGAACAAAGGTTATCCTATAACCCTAGTTATATGATTGGTCTGCTTTGCACTATGGGAATACACTCAGCGCCTAATGCGCGTCAACTGAAAACTTCTCACATGCACCTTTCATCTGCCCGACCACGCCCACCTACGGCCAGCATATAACCCAGGGCCCTCATTTATCAAATTTTCTTAGAAAGTATTCTATTTTCATACGTAAGCACAGAATTTAGAAAGTGTGCACGCACAGAAATATTGGGATTTATCAACCGTGCGTACACAGGTCCTACGCTCCTCTGTGTTGATAAATACCTCTTTGTTCTACCTTCAATGCTCGTGCATGATTATCCATATATGGTCATGAAACACCCCCCATGGGATGTGAAATAATGGACTGACCCGAGCGGAACTCTGAGAAACTTCACAGGAGTTGTTCACTGAGGCGCTCCTGGCGCTGCCGAACCAAGAAGACACAACGCGTGTTATGGGATAAATAAAAGGCTGACACACGGTGATGTCAGATATCAACGGCTCCCTAAGACCATTGCTGCAATTCTGCCTGGACAGCTCAAAATACTAATAAAGACCGTTCGTTGACCACTGTTTGGCGTTGGTCATTATAACCGTGCTGTAATATGAATGCCTTTATTAGTTGTGTTCGATTGGCTATAATATGATTTTTAGAGGCATCTATTTTGTTGTCGGTATTAGCCTAATACCGACAACAAAATAGATGCCTCTAAAAATCATATACTATTAGGTAGCCTATATGAATTACATATAATAGCACGGACGGACCAGTGTATACCTTATATCATATTCCTATTCATATTCATATAATAGTATGATATATAATATCAGCATACCAGCATGTAATACGTTCTTTGTTAGAACTCAACTCGTTATTATTTTGCACATAGATTGCAGAAATACAGGAACATTTTGATTTATATTAAAAGGCTTTGACATTGTAAAACTAAATACGTGGAATTCTGTAAGCATAATACAAGTCATATCACCCACACGATATATGCTCTGTGTCCAGAGCATGTATGCTTTTCATTAATTTAAGACACATTATTGCAAGGGTTTTGTAATACACATACACCCTGGTCTCATTGCAATGCGTTTTTTATTCTTTCTTATACAGTAGGAAGGGGGAAGAACACTATATTGTGGGTGTTCATATGACTTGTATTCTGCTTACAGCTTCGAAATTCCACTTGTTTCGTTTAACGTAAAGCCTTTTAAATATAATCAAAACGTTCCCGTGTTTCTGCGGTCTGTGCGTAAAATAATAACAAGTTGAGCTACGCGGAGCGCAGTCAGTCAGTGACTTGACTTAAGCCTTTGCACTCCCTGCGGAGCATAGGCCACTGACGATTTCTTTCCATGTTGCGCGGTTTTTGGCCTCCCGAACGATGTTGTGCCATCCCAGTCCAGCCTCTTTCATTTCCCCTTCCCAAGAACGGCGCCAGGTGTTTCGAGGCCTGCCGCGTTTCCTCTTTCCAGGTGGGTTCCATCGTAGGGCTTGCCGGGTGATGTTTGTGTCTTCCTTTCTCAGGGTATGGCCTATCCACATCCACTTTCTCTTCTTTATTTCTTCTGGGGGGGGTAGTTGTTTTGTGCGCTCCCACAGGTCCAGATTTGTAATGACATTTGGCCATCTCACTCTTAGAATGCGGCGGAGGCAGGAATTTATGAAGGACTGTACTTTCTGCTTCAGCCCTACGGTTGTCTTCCAGGTCTCCGAGCCATACAGGAGGACTGATTTAACATTGGAGTTAAAGATCCTCAGCTTTGTGTTGGTTTTTATTTCGCGAGACCTCCATACTCGACCAAGTAGGTTGTATGCCGTTCTTGCTTTTCCGATTCGCACTCTGATGTCTTCTTCTGTGCCACCCGCTGTATCTACTACACTCCCAAGGTAGGTAAAGGAGTTAGTTTCTTCTATGGCCTCTCCCTCTAGTTCAATGTTTTGCTGGCACTTTGTGTTGATCTTCATAATCTTGGTTTTTACCCTATTGATCTTCATTCCTAGAGTTGAGGCTGTTTCCTTTAGTTTGTTGGTCTTTTGTTGCATTTGCTGGTGACTGTGTGATAAGAGAGCTAGGTCATCTGCAAAATCGAGGTATTCAAGCTGGTGCATCAGTGTCCACTGGATGCCGTTTCTGGCTCCTTCTGTTGTCTTCTTCATGGTCCAATCAATGGCCAGCAGGAACAAGAAGGGGGACAGCAGGCAGCCTTGTCTCACTCCGGTCTTTATCTCGAACGGGTTTGAGGGCTCCCCTCTGTGCAGTACCCTACTTGTCATCCCGTCATATGATCCTCTGATGATGTTGATGTACTTCGGTGGGATTCCATAGTGCTCCATCAGGTGCCACAGACTGTTCCTATCTAGACTGTCAAAGGCCTGTTCGAAATCGATGAAGTTGATGTATAAAGAGCTGTTCCATTCCAGGGACTGTTCGATGATGATCCTCAGTGTGGCGATCTGGTCTATGCATGACCTTTCTTTCCGGAATCCTGCTTGATGGTCTCTGAGGAGCATGTCAACGGCAGTCTTCATCCTATCTAGAATTATCCGGTTGAAGACTTTGCTGGCGGTTGAAAGTAGCGTGTATCCCCCGGTAGTTCTTGCATAGTGCAAGGTCCCCTTTCTTTGGTATCTTCACTATGTAGCCTTCTTTCCAATCTTTGGGTATCCTTTCTTCTTGCCAAATTTTCCTCATGAGGGGATGGAGTGCTTTGATGCTTGTAGTGATGTCGGTCTTGAATGCTTCACTCGGAATGGTGTCTGGTCCTGCTGCTTTCCCATCTCTCAATTGTGATATTGCTTTCCTAGTTTCTTCTTTTGTTGGGGGGGTCATTTTCAGTGGGAGTGTGTCTGTTGCTGCTTGTATATCTGCTGGGATGCTCGCTGGTGCTCTGTTGAGCAGCCCTGTGAAATGTTCTACCCATCTCCTTGTTTGTTCTTCCTTTGTGGATAGTGTGTTTCCTGCCTTGTCTTTTATGGGCTTCTCTGATCTCATCCTTCTCCCCGAGAGCTTCCTGGTGATGTTGTATACCTCTCTCATGTTTCTCTGTCCCGCTGCTTCTTCTGCTTGTGTAGCAAGCTCTTCATAGTAGCATCTCTTGTCCGCCCTGACCTTTTTCTTTATTTCTTTATGTATCCTGTTGTATTCCTTTGTGTGCTTCTCCTTGGCTGCTCTCGTCCTGGCATTGTTGAGGTGGTCCTTTGCCTTTTTCCTCTCCTCCATGCTGTCCAATGTTCTTTGGGTGATCCACATTTTGTTTTCTTTCTTTCTTCTTCCCAGACTTTCCTCGCAGGTTGTTTGCCACACGTTTTTGATCTTCTCCCAGCTTTCGTCGATTTCTTCTTCCCCACTGCCCATTTCAGCCAGGGCCTGGAACTTGTTCCTCAGTGTGATCTGGAAGTGCTTCTGGTGTAGTTTTTCTTCCAGTTTCTTGGTGTCATACTTTGTTATTCTGTTTCCTGGGGTCCCCCTTTTCAGCTTCAGTTGTACCTTTGCTATGACTAAGTGATGGTCTGATCCCACATCTGCACCTCTCTTTGTTCGCACATCGAGCAGAGATCGTCTGAACTGCTTTCTGATGCATATGTGATCGATTTGGTTGCATGTTTTCTGATCAGGGGACACCCATGTGGTCTTGTGAGTTTCTTTATGTGGGAAAAAGGTTCCGCCAATTACCAGGCTGTTGTCTGCACAGAAGTCCAAAAACATCTGCCCATTTTCGTTTCTGCAGCCCACTCCTTGCTGTCCCATGACTGGTACGTATCCGTTGTTTTCTTTTCCCACTTTGGCGTTCATGTCGCCCATCAGTATAACCACCTCCCTTTCCATTGCTTTGAGTAGTGTGTTCTGTAGTTTTCCATAGAACTCCTCCTTTGACTCTTCTGTGGCATCGTTGGTTGGTGCGTATGCCACAATGATCCTGAGTGTGATTCTTGGATGAGACGTTCTGAACTTTGCTGTGATGAGTCTAGAGGAGACTGGTTCCCATCCAATGAGAGCCTTCTCCGCCTGTGTTGAGAGCATGATGCCTACCCCCTGCGTGTGTGGGGCGCCTTCTTCTTCATGTCCAGAGTACAGTATCTGTTTTCCGGATGCGAATCTGCTCTCTCCTGAACCTATCCATCTTGTTTCATTTAAACCTAGTATGTGTAAGCCGTAACTTTGCATCTCCTTTGCGATGTTGTCAGCTTTCCCTGCTTCGTACATGGTGCGCATGTTCCATGTTCCTATCTTTGTAGGTTTCCTGGTTGGGAGGACATTCGATCTCCTAGCTTCCCAGAGGCTTTGGCTAGCAGACGTCATATTTTCCATTTCGGATCCACCACCGGGAGACCTTGCGCTCAAGTTATCGGTCAGTGTTTTCGTAATCAAAGTTAACCTCTGAGCGGGGGATTGGCCTACCCAGAGGTGCTTTTTTGTCAGGGTAGTGCTCCCTTAGCCCTTTGCCCTCTCAGGCCCACCGGGCAGTGGTTGAACCATTCTTCGTCTGTTCCCTCACCTGAGACCAGTTTGCCATGGGTGACCCTACCAGGAGCACTAGGCTCCAGACAACATAGCTCTCCGGATCCTAAGGACACGCAAACCTCTCCACCGCGATAAGGTGATGGTTCCAGGAGAGGTCAGTCAGTCAGTCAGTACACCCCGTATATTCTGATAACGCTATATAAACCATGCTGCATTCATTCTGAGAGAAAATACCTATTATTCCAAATGCTATTTATAGGGTTTTGACCATAATTACACTACTGTTGCTATTTTACAATGAACTACAATGAATTACGGTTCATACAGAACATGCCAGTGTTGAAACTAATGCACAGAAGCTTATTTCCTTGTTGTAATAATATATTCTACCAACGGGCGCCAGCTACGCATGGTCCGACCTGTGCTTAAATATACGCACAAAGTCAAGCACAAGTTAAAATTGATAAATCCCACACTTTGCTTAGAAATTATCGTACGCACGGGTTACGCACATATCTGTGCGTACGCCACATTGATAAATGAGGGCCCAGGTGTGGTGATCAGCTCCCCCTTCCGAGTCTGAACTTCAACGAAACACAGCCAAGGGTCCTCAGGGCTGCGTTAAAAACAGACAGCCACGCCAATCATATAACTAGGGTTATAGGATAACCTTCGTTATATTTCATTGGCCACGCTGTCTGCTTCGCACTATGGGACAACGGGCAAAGCAGGGCGCGTAGCCCTGACAAATGCACCCCCTGAGGTCCCCTTCACGACCATCAGAAAAACATGGGGTGGGGTCCGGCCCCCTCGCGCCTCCTAACAAGGAGCGGAGGGAAGGATGGCAATCATGCGCAGTGGGGCGCAGTTACCCCAAAACGCACAAGGTGAGTATATCGTGCGAAAAACCGCAGTCTACCTCTCCATGCACCCCGCCAGCCGCCCGGCAGCGGGATGCAGAAGGGGTTCCAGCTCCAAGAGCCGCACTTCTCCTTTACAGAGGCGGGGGCCCCCGGCCATGGCCGCGAGACAGAACCCCCCTGAAGGTTCTGATGAGGACCAAAAGTCCTCACCCGGATTTACGACAGCGGCCTACCGCTATATATGTCTAAACAATTCCCTGTTGACGTGAACATAACACGAGGGGAAAAAGCCCAGGTCGTCGCTACTCCTTAAGAAGTGCGATCCGCGAACACAAGGAAAAACACAGAGCACCAAGCCAGTAGAATATAATGGCTAAGAAGACACAGCAGGAAATTACGGGGGGGGGGGGTCCATTCACTCGAAAGAGAAAGGACACACACCACAGGGTTAAAACAAGCACAAGCACGCACCTGTTGATGTACACCTGCCGCTGGTCACGCGCCTCTTTTTCCTTGAATGAAGGCGCAGCTCTTCTGGACGGTTCTCCACAAAACACGTCCAAACCGCCAATGTTTACACTAGTGATGTGCATCTCCATCACTGAGGCCGATGCGATGCGCATCTCGATACGGTGCCAACGATACGATACATTAACGATACATTTGAAGCACCGGGCGATGCGATACGATTCACCCCCTGTTGAGATACGATACGATTCGATACGATTTGATTCAACATAATGCGATTCGGGGCGATACGATGCGATTCAACACGATGCAAAATAATGATACAATTTTATGGTATGACAGAGGATTTGGTTGTATTCCTTATATGCAGCTTATATTATTATTAAAAATAAAATAATCTACTGTAAGACTATTTATATAAAAACTCTTGGGTGCCTAAGAAGACTTTTGCATAATACTGTGTTTTCTATCCACTTTAGCTAAAAACACACACACACACAATGCATATACACACTACTGTGAGACAATAATAACCACACACAAAGGGATAATGGCTTATAGCAGACTTAATGATTTTATAATATTTCAGATAATGAAATTAAACGTTTATCATCAACTATCCAATTAGTATTTATATTGTAACGTTTGGCCACTTTAAATCATTGAACAGAGAGAGAGAGAGAGAGAGAGAGCGCATTTGAGTTTGAGCGTTCTGATGCTCCGTAGCTGACCACACCAGGATTGCATTTTGTCAACACGGTTGGAACCTGGAGGAAGCGATATACGAATTGCCAATAAATGTGAAGTTATCTTTGAACCTGTTGTCAAGCGTCTTCAATATACCCCCCCCCCCCCCACCCCATTTCCTCACTAATGGAACTGGTGTTGCAGAGTCACGTTAGTTAGTTAGACACTGTAGTTTAGCGTTAGCTGAATGGCTAACTGCCGTTAGTCAGAGGTTACTAGCGTTAGCCAGTTGATCAATTCTATTCATGTCTCCTCCTCCTCGACTTCCAGTTTGTTGTTGATATCTGTGACGCGGCTCTCGCCTTCTGTAGTAGCGAAGCAAAGATAGTGTCTGTTGTGTGCAGTCACAGTGCACTGCTGACAGAAGTGGATGAGAGGAAATTATATGAAAAGACGCTACAACAAGATGCATCGCGAGCTCAGCCTGAATTGTAGCCGATGCAGACTTATTCCACCGGTGCACTCGCATCGTGAACGTTTATGCCGGTGCACCGATGCGAATCGATGAATCGTCACATCACTAGTTTACACGCAGAGATGCCCGGTCAGACAGACACTGTTTCTGCTATGTCGCGTGCTGCTCCCCCCGTACCTGGTGAGGGCTGGACCCAGGGAACCATCCTGTTTGTCGGGGATTCCCTCTGACGCGCCTCTCTTGGAGACGCGTTCCACCACGTCGAGCCTGCAATTAACCCTCCGTGTGGGGGTAAAAAACATTCGGAAGGCAGCACGCCAGGGCTCGAAGCCTTCCACCGACCGCGCCACAGCATACCAGCAGTCCTCCGACGAAGAACTGCCGGTCTGCCAGGAAAACTCCATAGGAGCAGCGGTCCCAAGCACTTCCTTTTCCGAACGTGCCGGGGAAGTCCTGAAAAAAGGACGTCGGTGGAATATCCTTACATCTCTCACCTAACTAATTAACAAAATTTCCGTTTCAACTGTCGAAGGTCTGTGAGCACAACACGTTTCGTTGAACAATGAGGAAGGGGGAGCTGATCACCACACCTGGGCTAAATGCTGGCCGGAGGTGGGCATGGTCAGGCAGATGAAAGGTGCATGTGACAAGTTTTCAGTTGATGCGCATTAGGCGCTGAGTGTATTCCCATAGTGCGAAGCAGACAGCGTAGCCAATGAAATATAACTAACCTCTCTCTTTGTAAACAGTGAAAGCTGAACGGTACCTAGAGAAAGAGACAGTGGAGCAGAAGCAGAGAAGATCAGAAGCAGCTCTTCAGCTTGGTAAGTGAGATGATCTGGATGAGAAGGTGGAGACATTGTTTTAATAAAATTATACTGTGACAGATTGAATACAGTGGTTTGCCAATAAATAAGTGAATCACTGAAGATCAATATCACCAGTTTTCACCAAAATTATTTTCAACTCAGCGAATGAAAATGACCGGTCTGAAGCAATCACCTATAAATGTATTCCCTCTCATTCTATTATAGAAACCAAGATGGTTCAACGAGAACAGACTAAACAACTAGAGGAGATGAATGAGATTTTGAAAAGATCTGAAAAAAGACTAGAAGAGAGAAATTCAACATTGGAGGATCAACTACAGGACTCAGAGAAAACACTGAAGAAAACCAGACAGCAACTGGATGAGAATATCAGAGTCCTTCAGGACAAAGAAACAGAAGTGAAACAGAATGAGACTCGACTCCAGAACACTGTCAACGAGATGGAGGAGAGTGAGAGACAGTTAGATGAAATGACAGAACGATACAGAAAGAAAGCCAGACAACTGGATGAAATGACCACTCAGTTTGGTGAGATAAAATGTTCACTGTGTTAATATTTATATTTTTACTGTTGGTATTAATGTTTCATAATGTCAATATTAGGGATGTCCCGATCCGATCACGTGATCGGGATCGGGGCCGATCACGTGATTTTCCGAAGATCGGGATCGACAAAAAAATAAATAAAAATCTGGATTTTTATAGAAACACAAGTGAAACAGAATGAGACTCGACTCCAGAACACTGTCAACGAGATGGAGGAGAGTGAGAGACAGTTAGATGAAATGACAGAACGATACAGAAAGAAAGCCAGACAACTGGATGAAATGACCACTCAGTTTGGTGAGATAAAATGTTCACTGTGTTAATATTTATATTTTTACTGTTGGTATTAATGTTTCATAATGTCAATATTAGGGATGTCCCGATCCGATCACGTGATCGGGATCGGGGCCGATCACGTGATTTTCCGAAGATCGGGATCGACAAAAAATAAATAAAAATCTGAATTTTTTTTTTTTTACTTTATTTTTTTATTCAACAAACATGACCATGTTCACATCTTAAACTCATACTGAGGCCTTAGTTTTGGTTTTAAATTGCATATCATCATTCATGAGATTGAACTTCTCATCATTGGCACCAAAACCACCCTCACCAGATCCGGACCCATCACACTCACCATCAACGACTCCACCATCACCCCCTCCCCCCTAGTCCGCAACCTTGGTGTCCTCCTTGACCCCACCCTCTCATTTGACCCCCATGTCCGCTCCATCGTAAAAATATCCTACTTTCACCTCCGCAACATCGCAAAAATCCGTCACTGCCTCTCCTCACCCGCTGCTGAATCCCTCATTCACGCCTTCATCTCCTCCCGCCTGGACTACTGCAACTCCCTCCTCACTGGTATCACCTCCCGCTCCCTCCATAAACTGCAAATGGTCCAAAATTCAGCCGCCTGCCTCCTCACTAACACCCGGTGCCGCGAACACATCACTCCTGTCCTCCACTCCCTCCACTGGCTCCCGATCAAACACTGCATAAACTTTAAAACACTACTCCTCACCTTCAAAGCCCTCCACAGCCTGGCCCCCCCCTACCTGACTGATCTCCTTCTCCCCTACCGCCCCACCCGTTCCCTCCGGTCCTCCTCCACTGCCTCCCTCACTGTCCCGACATCCAAGCTTAAAAACTTCGGAGATCGGGCCTTCTCTCGCACTGCACCCCGACTCTGGAACTCCCTCCCCCAGTCCATCAGAGACTCCCCTACACTCTCCACATTCAAAGCTCGCCTCAAAACCCACCTGTTCTCCCTTGCCTTCAACCCCCCCCACCCCTAAACCCCCCCCTCCCCTCCAACCTGATTGATGTCTGTCTCCAGTCTTTTTTGTGCTATCAGGCTGTCTCCCCTGTTCCCCCCATGGTCTCATGATCCTTTTGTTTTTGTTTCTTTGCTTTCTTTGTTGTTTTTGTTTTTGTTTCTTTGCTTTCGTTTCTTTGTTTGTACTCCTGCTCCCGACTACTGTCAGCGACTTCGGGTTATTGAGAAGCGCTATATAAATTAAATGAATTATTATTATTATTATTATTATTATTTATTTATTGTCACACAGAGCAGAAAAATTTTGCCAAAACAAACCAATAGTATCCAGCTGCAGAACGGCAGACCAGCCACACTCTCAGACCCAAACGCATTTCCTTTGATTTAATTATACATCAAATGATTTATGTCAAGGATTGCAATGCCTTGCTTGAATGAAGTTAACTTTTCACCTGGATAACGTCAACATTCAGGGTGAATGTAATGTGAGAAATTGGGATAACATTTTTTTTTACATTTTTATTTTAAATTTTTTGGATCGGATCGGGAAAGATCGGTATCGGTAGATACTCAAAATCACATGATCGGGATCGGATCGGGAGCAAAAAAAATTGATTAGGACATCCCTAGTCAATAACAATAGTTTTACCATGTTAATATTTATATTTTTACTGTGTTAACATGTATGTTCTTGTTGTGTTCATATCTACCTCTCAGATGTCACCAAACACAAGTGTTTCTGCTGTGATTGATCCAAACAGATTATAAACTCATAGTCATCACTAATGTGACATTCACAGTAGCATCTACATAGAGATGAAATCTCAAAGATGTGATGTTGTCCAAATACTCTTGAAGTGTAACTGTATCTTCTATATGTCATTACAGCACAACAGATATGTGACCAGAAGACTGAAGTTGAGACACTGAGGATGAGATTTTTAGCCCAACAGACTGGTGAGTTTTTATTAATCTCTTAAATATCTATTTTTGTTTCTATGTATTTAAATTATATAGTGATGGAAACTGATGTTTGTATTTCAGAGAGTGAAGAAATATCTGAAACAGGTGCCAAACTACCAATCACAAAGAGCCACATGGGACTTCCTCCTTCACGTCATGATATATATTTAAAAAAAAAATTTTTTTAATAAATGTTAATTTAAATATAATATGTATATAATGATCCAGTGTCATTATAAACATGATTTTACTGTATTTGGCTGTATAAAAATACATATTATTTAACCATCAAGTCTTGTGTTTCAGTGATTGGGGAGACGACATTTACAGATGCCGCACTACAGCTGTTGAGGAGAAAAAGCTATCCATGGATACCTCCAAATAGTGAGACCATATCTTTCTCTACATGTTACTGATGTTTTATTTATAGTATGATACATTTTAATATCATCATCTATATATTGTTTAATACGTGTTTTAATAGCATACAGTTTAATCTTAACATGCAACGACCCACATGTGGGCCCTCTTGAGGACTATTTGCCCACCTGCACTCTGGCGACCTCTAGTAGCTCGGGTGTGCATATCTTTTAATACAATATATATATATATATCGAATTAAAGCCCCATTTGTTGCCTATCGATAGCCCTTTCAGGTGACAAAATCCGTTCACCGGTTCTCAAGTTACATGCCGATATGTGAGGCGTGCGCCAAAGTACACGGTGTTGTACAAATACAACTGCGACTCTTGGGGCTCTATCTCCGTCAATCATTTGGCGATCTTAAAAAGTATTGGACAGGCTTGTAGCCAATGAGGGTGGCTTTCCAATGATACCCCACCTGGAGATGTACGAGTCAGGGATCTAGGTGAAAAGTCACGAGTGAAAACAGGAAGAGAAAAAACGCTGAATGAATTGAAGTCTATGAGGAAATAAAAACCAGGAACGCTACACAGTTGACCAAAATCGCTCCTAATCACTCATTTCTGAACAGATTTTTATGAAATATGGTCATATACTACACAAAACTTCAGGCTATGGACACAGGGTGTCGTTTCAGCCATATGAATTTCTGGGGAAATACTACTTCTGGACTACTAACTACTACAGAAAAACGTGAGTAACAAGTTTTTCTACAACTCAAGTTCAGACCTATGTTACACTATTTCATTAGCACTAAAAGTGAATTCTTTATTGTATCAGAAACTTCAGAATGTCATCTTTCAAAAGAGACCAGGCTCATGCATGTGCTATAGCAGCGGTTCTCGAACTACGGGTCGCGACCCACTTTGGGTAGGTGACAGTGGGGTTGCGCATTGGCAAAAAAAATTAAACTCCGATCGTGTTTTCCACACGGCAGCTGTGTGTATTTGCCATGTCTCGCCCCTTCATCAACGGAGGCCGACCCACAGTATTCCAATACACATCTCACTACATCCTGCGCATGTATAATCGCGGGAGGGGGCCGGGGGTGTGGTCTTTTGTGTGTAACCTGGACTCGCAATGGATAGGTTTGTTGTCAGAAGCGGTGCCGGTTGGTCGCGATGAAATGGGCTCTGCACATAACCAGCTGCTATACCACAATGAAGTGAGGTGGCTATCTCGAGGCAGAGTATTAAATCGCCTTTTTTAACTCAGAAGAAGCACAGATCTCCTTTCCACTCCAGGTTAATCAGCTGAGATTTTGGGGTAATTCGTCTTTCGTGTGACGAGCTACTGAAAGTCAAGTTCACTGGACAGGCCCTCGTAAAGTTCTGGATATCAGTCCGGAACGAGTACCCAGTGTTGTGTAATGCTGCGCTGAGAAAGCTTGTCCCCTTCTCATCAATACCTCAACAAAAGAATACAATAAAATGTATTATAAGAAATAATAAAAATAAAAAACCCTCTTCGGCCTCTTCATCTGTTTTTCATTCCTATCCCTAACCTCTCATGTATCCTATCTCTTTCCTTTAAAGGGGAACTATTTTACAATTTCTTTCACTATTTGGGCACTTTTACACAATTCCTGTGAGTCTATGGAACACCTCTGTAATATATATATTTTTTTTATTCATTGTTTTGTATTTCTAATCAAGTCCTCAAAAACAGCATTTTTCTACCTCAAGATCTCAAGCTGTTTTGAGCCTGGGCTCCTAAACCACTGCGGAGCGTCGTCTTCGCCTGAACATTAACATGCAGCTGTGTCTCTCTGACATCACATATAGGCACATTTTCAAACGACTCAGTTCAGTGAGGGTGAATATTGTGAGAGGAGAATTGGAAGAATGCGCCAATATGAGAATTTTGAGACATAGATCATATTAATATAAGTTCACATAGCTAGGAAACAATGCTAAACACTCAAAAAGGCCATTTATAAGATAGTTCCCCTTTAAACTCTCACACCTTTCAAGAAACTTATAAATGTCGCCCATGTCTTTTCAAATGGTTCTGTTTTTCCCTTTTGTATGTATCTCTGACACTTCCTTTAACCATTGTTTAGAACCTGGTCTCTGTATCTCCTTCCAGTTTAGAGCAACCACTCTCTTGGCTTGTAACAGACAACAATTTATCAATTAGTGTTAGCTGGAAAGTTCTCTGGGTACATGTGTAGTATACATAACTTAGGATCGATCGGAATTAGGGATGTCCGATATTATCGATCGGCCGATATTGGCATTCAAATGTGATATCGGAAAATATCGGTATCGGTTTTCAAAAAAAAAAAAATATATTTTTTTTTTTTTTTTTTTACATTTCTATCATCTTTATTTACCCAGGCAAGCAAGTAAGAACAAATTCTGATTTAATTTATTGTCAAAAGTATGCATAATGTTGTGTTAATTCCACAACAAGAGATATGTAATGTTAATTACCTGAAATTATTCAGTTTTTTGGGGGGGGAAACCCTGCATATATCGGTATCGGTTGATATCGGTATCGGAAATTAAGAGTTGGACAATATCGGTATATCGGTAAAAAAGCCAATATCGAGCATCCCTAATCGGAATCTCCAGAATCTCTTTCCAATACTCCTGCGGAGGTAACCATTTTAATACTATAATCTATTTATTGTTTAATAAATGGAGATGATTGTTTTAATATAATCTATATATTGTTTAATAAGTGGAGGTGATAATTAGGCATGGGCCGGTTACCAGTTCCACGGTTTACGGCAGTTTGAAAACATTGCAGTGTCAAAAGCACTAATATTACGTTCAGACGGCGCCAGCGGTATACGTTTCGAATCATGTCAACTGGAATGCACCCTTGGAACGCCCCCGGAGTCGCCTTGTCTTGAAATCAACTTTAGTAATAGCTGGGAGTTACCATGGCTAGCTAGTTAGCTGTAACAGATCATCTGAAAATAATGCTCAATGCACAGGGGTAATTAGCTAACGTTAGCACTTCGCCGAGTTGGGTTTGCCTGGAAAGAAACGTTAGCTACAGCTTCGTTAGCTACATAGCTAGCAAGCTTTA
Organism: Notolepis coatsorum; assembly: GCF_963971535.1. Taxonomy (NCBI): domain Eukaryota; kingdom Metazoa; phylum Chordata; class Actinopteri; order Aulopiformes; family Paralepididae; genus Notolepis; species Notolepis coatsorum. The sequence goes on along the minus strand of NC_140169.1, from coordinate 148,934,337 downwards.
CAAAAATAAACAGTTTAATGTGACTGATCTAGCGAGCTAGAATCAGAATATTCCACTCATGAATAGCTAATGTCAAGTATAAATAATCTAACGGTCATACCAAACCGTTCGTTTTGACAGGAGCTAGCTAACATTAGCTAGTTAACCAGCTATCTAGCTAGTAGTAGCGGTATGTATATGTTGCCAATTTATTTCGGTCGACTAACGTTAGCGAGATTGGCCTACGTTCTGTTACATAATCATGTCGAAAGACAACGCTAAATATTTATCAACTCAACGTCAACACTCTGTTTACTTGCTAGCTAACATGAACTTGTTTGCTGACAGGAAAGTAACAAACAATATGGTCCGTGCGGAACCCTTATCCCCAACACATATAGCTATGGGTGAATTATGATCCACCACAAGAGATGGAATTGTTCAAATGTATGTTTAATCCAGTAAGAATAGTACTCGGCTATATAACATACATCTGTGCAAGTAGATTACATTAACAAACGTATTGCCCTTTTGACATGTAGCCTACATATTCATAATCATGAAGGTTTATTTGGAAGTCTTTTTTATACTGTACTTAGTTTGAAAGTGGTCAGACAATTCCCTCTGTGTGTAATACAGACAGTCTTCACACATTCATAAATAACACTTACAGAAAAGCTGATGTTTGTGCACTGTAATAAACTGTTTTGTTCAATGGGGGGAACAAATAATTTCTTTTAATTTATACCGTGATATACCGTGAAACCGTGGTATTTTTGCCCAAGGTTATCATATCATCAAAATGTCATACCGGCACATGCCTAGTGATACTTTATTTTAATGACCATCTTTATGCAGCACAACAGATATGGGACCTGAAGACTGAAATTGAGACACTTAGGATTAAAATTGTAGCCCGACAGACCGGTCAGTTATTAATCATTGTTATGTACCAGGAGCCTGATCACTCCTGTGTCACTGTGCATGCGGGCCTGATCACTCCTGTGTCACGGGGCATGCAGGTGAAGGCTGCCAATTAGTTAATTAGTGCTGATTGGTTACCTGCTGGTAGCTTTAAAACCAGCCCTGGTAACACACATGCAGGGTCGGTGTTTAGAAGAGTGTGGGTAACAGATAGATAGTCACGTTCTTCCAGTCCTTATCCTTTAGTTTACACTAGTAATTCCTTAATATAGTAGCACTTTGAGTTAATACACGGGTTTTGGTGTCGGTTTTGCACATAGGTTGCGTGCCTTTGAGCCAGGGTCGTAACAATCATCTAATACACATGTATTTTTGTTTCTATATCTTTGAATGATTCAATAATGTTTGTATTCCAGAGAGTGAAGATATCCCTGAAACAAATGCCAAACCACCAATCAGAAAGAGGCACAGCATGGTACCCCCTCCTTCATGTCAGTGAACTACAAATATATTATATTTTTATATATATATATCAAACTTTTATTTAAGATCATTGAGGTTACCCTCATTTACAATCATGAGGAGTAAACAGTTAATGAGCCACAATTTTAAGTAATAACAAAACAAGTTAAAAACAAAGATAAAAATAAATCTGCAAACATTTTTGAGAATTTGATATACAGTGGTTAGTGATCATAGCTTTGAACTGTGCATACTGTATGTTGGAAGAGTATTAATCTGTGTGTTGATTAATCTGTGTGTTGAAGGATGTTTCATGAGTCAGGAGCATCAACAGAGAAGTCAGACCTTCCAAGCCCAGAACAAGCTTGAGGAACTTTAAGCACAAGCGAGTCATGTCAGTGAGTCAGATAGGGTCCAAAGTTCAAATACAGCAACGTTGTCATGTAAGGTGGTAGCTTACCAATAATGGCTTTTAGCTTACCAATACATTTGTATATAAACTAGGGCTGTCAATTGATTTAAATATTTAATTTTGGTCCACTCAAAATGTACCTGGGGGGGCGGTCAGGTGGCGTAGCCGAGATTGCGCTCGTCACCATGCAAGAGGCTGCGGTCTCGACTCCCGGAGTCAGCATTGCCTTGGCTTGGGCTGATCGCTATACTAACCCGTTTGGCTGGGTTAGGGGGAGGGCAAGTCGAGGGTGGTGATCTGGCGTTGTGGACAGCGACGCCTACAGGTCAGGCCTGGGCGCTTGCTCAGCGGAGGCAGGACTTGAGGAAGGCAGCGTGACCTCCCACGCGTTACACTTCACCAATGAGAGCCCTCGCTGCCAGGTGAAAAGAGAGTCACTGGCTGTCGCTGCACGTGTCGGAGGAAGCGTGCAAATACTTCAGGGTTCCCTTGTACTGACCAGTAGGAGAACATGCGCACAACAACCAGGTAGGGGGGGGGGGAATTGGCACAACGACTAAATTGGGACAGGGAGAAAACAGAGAAAAATCAGAGAAAGAGAGGATACAATTTTTTATTAAAATAAAAATGTACCATAGGGTTCGTTTTCAAATGTTTAATACTCTCAGCTATGCAAATGTGTAAACATTTTCAGATACTGTATGATGTTTTGCGTTTCAGCCATAGATATTGGCATTTTTCATCATCCAGTGCCATTATAAAGATTATTTTACTGTATTTGTTTCTATAAAATTAATTCTTGTGTTTCAGTGAATGGAGAGACTACAGATGCAGACTCGAAAGTATCACTGTTGAGGAGAAGAACCGTGCCATGGATTCCTCCACATAGTGAGACCATTATCTCTTTCTGTTTGTTTATACTATGACACATTTTAATATGATTAGTAAAGACAAAATGTAAATGTATAGTCACCTTGTATTTAATTTTATTTTGTGAAAAAAAATCAGTCTGAAAAAAGATTCACGATTGTTTATTGTCATGTGCACAGTTGAACAGACAGACAGTTTGCCATACAATGAAAATCTTACTTTGCCAGTCCGCCCTTCACACAAAATAACACAATACTTAACAAATAATAAAAAGATTATTATGTTATGCTGAAGATTTTTACAGAGTATGTTACATTTCACAAATAGTTTTTCTAAAGGACCACTGTGTTTAAAACTTGAACTACAGAGGAAAATGCTATGTGAAGTGGATAAATAATTTGTCAGTGATGTTCTTCTGTTTATCTGTTTGTTAATAGTAAACAGTACTAGTGTTTGTTAATAGTAAAGAGTTATTTTTTCATACATGTCAATATGTTTTTCCTTCAATTCAACAGAAAACTTTAAACTCATCACTGAAGGCGCTGTGAATGGTGTTTTAGGCCAAGATGTCATCCTCTCCTGTCGCCTCTCTCCTGAGACCAGTGCTGTTGCCATGACAATCATGTGGTTTAAGGAGACAGAGTGTATTTACCTGTATAAGAATGGTCAGGTGATAGAAGGGAAGGGCTACAAGGACAGACTGAGTCTGACTGATGAGGATCTGGAGAAAGGCAACGTGTCTCTGACACTGAAAGACTTTAGAGAGGATCATGATGATGGAATTTACATCTGTCAGGTCGTCTATGGATACCAGCAGGAGGAGACTGTTGTGGGGTTAAGCTATGGTAAGTATTCTGCTACTTGTCATGGACATTTTAAATAGTTCATAGCTATATAAATGTTAATTTTAAAAGCCAAACAACTTTATTATCATACATATATTATATGATAAAAACATATAAATTGTAAAAACATGTTTCTGGCATTGTTTATAGGGCTGGGCCAAATGCTGGGGCCTGCTCTGAGTCTTCATTATGTTAGACAGGAGCACTACCACATAAACTAGTTTAATCTCTCCTGCAAATAAATCACTCTGACATTGATATTATGATAATAAACACATATAATCATATCCACTATCATGTTGATATAATAATAAACTAATTTATTCTGTCAAATAAACCACTTTCACTGATATTATAATAATAAACATGTCTAATCTCTTGTCAAATAAACCACCAGCACACTATTTTGTTATATGAGGAACACATTAATTTGCTATCTGAGGTTATTTGTTTATTTTCCTTTTATTTTACAGCTAGTGTATTGGGTGAGTAGATCTCTATTTCTTCTTTAACACATGATTTAAAGTAATTCAAATATTAAAAGTCAAACCAAAGTGATCTACAAGGTATATTTAATTGTTTTATTCTATGAATATCTGATAGTGTGTGTAGATTCAATACTAAAGGTAAAACTGACTGACCATTGTTCTGAGTAACACATTCATTTTATAACAGAGATGTGTTTGTTATTTTTATAGGGTTAAGACAGGGTGAGTATTTTTATGTTTTTCTCTCAATCTCCCAACATGTTTAAAATGTACGTGAGTTATCAAAATATCAAAAGTCAAACTAAATTAATCATCTACTATAGGTATCCTTTGCTTTGTGATCATTTGATTAGCTTAGTGTTTTTACATTCAAGACTAAAAGCTGACTAAAACTAAAACAGACTATTTTGTTTTACGAGCAAAACTATTATTTTATAACTGCGATTTTTGTTTTTTCTTATACAGCGTTTACAAAAGGTGAGTAAATCTACATCTGTTTTACTTCTTGAACTCCAATATGTTTATAAGGTACTAAGTTAGGTGATCTTCTGGGTATCTTTTGTTATTATTCTATGAGTAACGTATAGCGTTTGAACATTCAAGACTATTTCACCAGAGCACACAAATAGAGCTCCATCAGTCTGGTGTGTGGCTTGGAGGTGAGTGGGGACAGGGGAGGGGTTGTTATTGCTGGCCACACCTGCAGGCTCTGCCAAGGTCTGGAGAAATTATAGAAGGATACATCACAGTACAGCACAGTACAGTACAGCAAGAAGGTCCTGGGTTCGATTCCCGCTTGGGGACCAGAGTTTGTGTGTTCTCCCTGTGCTTTCTTCATTGAGCGTTTCTCCTTATCATAAGGGCACAAGTATCTTGTGTTTTATTATAATTCAGATCTAGCCTGGCTAGTGACTGCTGTGAATAGAGCATGCTGACAACTAGGGAAAGTCCAAGTGACTGCTTGGAAAGACAGTTGACTGAAGGGAATAGACACCATCGGGGTTGGCATGGGTTAGTTAGCATCCCATTACAGCGGTGTGTTAGCATCACATTACAGCTGTGGGTTAGCATCACATTGCAGCGGTGTGTTAGCATCCCATTACAGTGGTGGGTTGGGTTAGCATCCCATTACAGCGGTGTGTTAGCATCACATTACAGCTGTGGGTTAGCATCACATTGCAGCGGTGTGTTAGCATCCCATTACTGTGGTGGGTTGGGTTAGCATCACATTACAGCGGTGTGTTAGCATCCCATTACAGTGGTGGGTTGGGTTAGCCTCACATTACAGCGGTGTGTTAGCATCACATTACAGTGGTGGGTTGTGTTAGCATCACATTACAACAGTGTGTTAGCATCACATTACAGTGGTGGGTTGGGTTAGCATCACATTACAGCAGTGGGTTAGCATCCCATTACAGCAGTGGGTTAGCATCACATTAAAGCTGTGGGTTAGCATCACATTACAGTGGTGGGTTAGCATCACATTACAGTGGTGGGTTAGCATCACATTACAGCGGTGGGTTAGCATCACATTGCAGCGGTGGGTTAGCATCACATTACAGTGGTGGTTTAGCATCACATTACAGCGGTGGGTTAGCATCACATTACAGCGGTGGGTTAGCATCACATTACAGCGGTGGGTTAGCATCACATTGCAGCGGTGGGTTAGCATCACATTACAGTGGTGGGTTAGCATCACATTACATCGGTGGGTTAGCATCACATTACAGCGGTGGGTTAGCACCCCATTACAGTGGTGGGTTAGCATCACATTACAGCGGTGGGTTAGCACCCCATTACAGTAGTGGGTTAGCATCACATTACAGCGGTGGGTTAGCACCCCATTACAGTGGTGGGTTAGCATCACATTACAGCGGTGGGTTAGCATCACATTACAGCGGTGGGTTAGCACCCCATTACAGTGGTGGGTTAGCATCACATTACAGTGGTGGGTTAGCATCACATTACAGCAGTGGGTTAGCATCACATTACAGCGGTGGGTTAGCATCACATTACAGCGGTGGGTTAGCACCCCATTACAGTAGTGGGTTAGCATCACATTACAGTAGTGGGTTAGCACCCCATTACAGTGGTGGGTTAGCACCCCATTACAGTGGTGGGTTAGCATCACATTACAGTGGTGGGTTAGCATCACATTGCAGCGGTGGGTTAGCATCACATTGCAGCGGTGGGTTAGCATCACATTACAGCGGTGGGTTAGCACCCCATTACAGTGGTGGGTTAGCATCACATTACAGTGGTGGGTTAGCATCACATTACAGCGGTGGGTTAGCACCCCATTACAGTGGTGGGTTAGCATCACATTACATCGGTGGGTTAGCATCACATTGCAGCGGTGGGTTAGCATCACATTGCAGCGGTGGGTTAGCATCACATTACAGCGGTGGGTTAGCACCCCATTACAGCGGTGGGTTAGCATCACATTACAGTGGTGGGTTAGCACCCCATTACAGTGGTGGGTTAGCATCACATTACAGTGGTGGGTTAGCGCCCCATTACAGTGGTGGGTTAGCATCACATTACAGTGGTGGGTTAGCATCACATTACATCGGTGGGTTAGCATCACATTACAGCGGTGGGTTAGCACCCCATTACAGCGGTGGGTTAGCATCACATTACAGCGGTGGGTTAGCATCACATTACAGTGGTGGGTTAGCATCACATTACAGCGGTGGGTTAGCATCACATTACAGCGGTGGGTTAGCATCACATTACAGCGGTGGTTTAGCATCACATTACAGCGGTGGTTTAGCATCACATTACAGTGGTGGGTTAGCATCACATTACAGCGGTGGGTTAGCACCCCATTACAGTAGTGGGTTAGCATCACATTACAGCGGTGGGTTAGCACCCCATTACAGCGGTGGGTTAGCACCCCATTACAGTGGTGGGTTAGCATCACATTACAGCGGTGGGTTAGCACCCCATTACAGTGGTGGGTTAGCATCACATTACAGTGGTGGGTTAGCACCCCATTACAGTGGTGGGTTAGCACCCCATTACAGTGGTGGGTTAGCATCACATTACAGTGGTGGGTTAGCACCCCATTACAGTGGTGGGTTAGCATCACATTACAGCGGTGGGTTAGCACCCCATTACAGTGGTGGGTTAGCATCACATTACAGTGGTGGGTTAGCACCCCATTACAGTAGTGGGTTAGCATCACATTACAGTGGTGGGTTAGCATCACATTACAGTGGTGGGTTAGCATCACATTACAGTGGTGGGTTAGCATCACATTACAGCGGTGGGTTAGCACCCCATTACACCGGTGGGTTAGCATCACATTACAGCGGTGGGTTAGCATCACATTACAGCGGTGGGTTAGCATCACATTGCAGCGGTGGGTTAGCATCACATTACAGTGGTGGGTTAGCATCACATTACAGCGGTGGGTTAGCACCCCATTACAGTGGTGGGTTAGCATCACATTACAGCGGTGGGTTAGCACCCCATTACAGTGGTGGGTTAGCATCACATTGCAGCGGTGGGTTAGCATCACATTACAGTGGTGGGTTAGCATCACATTACAGTGGTGGGTTAGCAGTGGCACTGACTGTAAACGGTCTCGCTCCTCCCCCCAAAAAGCTATGATAAATACACAAAAGTATAACACAAACCCAACAAAGATGTAAATAAAATGAAGTACCAATAGGGGCATTTTTGCCTTGAGCTTTCTGTTTGATGACATTGCAGATTCTTCCTGTGTATTAGCTGTAAAGTATTGATGTATAAAATATAATTGAAAATGTGTGTACTTCAAGTGCTTGGCGTTCTCTTGTCATATAGCTTTCTGGCTAAGCTGATGAAAGAGATCGGGGAACTGTGACTTGTTTATCACATATTCTGAACCTTAGAAGTGTTCTGTCTGACAAAATCAATTCAAGAATCATGGTGGAGTTTGTCTGATAATCTTGATTTTAATGTTTTGGTAAGGATTATAATGGTAATGATCAGATCCAGAAGATTCTCAGTCATGATAACAAATTAAATGTTACAATTGTTATTGTACACTTCGTGTCTCTAAACTGATATTTGATCTCTCTGAATTGCATGGTTTGACTGTGTAATATGTTAACGTGATGAAGTATTTAAAGATAAAACTAACCTCTGTTTGTAACAGTGAGAGCTGAACGGTACCTAGTGAATGAGGCAGTGGAGGAGAAGCAGAGAAGATCAGAATCAGCTCTTCAGCTTGGTAAGAGAGAGGATCTGGAGGAGGAAGTGAAGAAGTGTTTTATTGATTAATTATACATTTGAAAGAATGCAGGTTATAGCCAACATGCAATATATCCCATTGATTGGTACAATGGGACAGACATTTGTCGTTTTATATAGCTATAACCTGCATTCTTTCAAATGTATAATTAATCAATAAAAGAGATATTTAACATGGTTGGGGAATCCCAAAATCTAAGATGTCTTAAATGGCCCTAAGAGCAAATCTTAAGTCTTAAGTCCGTTGGAGAATGAGACCCGTTGTTTTAAGAATGTACAGATGCAGTCATTAGGACTGTCTACCATTCTATCATGGTGCCAATGGGTTTGATTTTCAGGTTGATTGCTGTTCTGTTATATGCCACCAGGAGGCGCAAAGCCCGACAGAACTGATCTCGATTTGCAGCGTTGATGGATAGCCATCGCTTCAGAAAATAGGTCTCGAAATCCATAGCACACATGAAGAATATTTATATAAATTTGACATTCATGATGATGATGATGTTACGACAACTTTTCTCTAGGCTTTTGAACATGTAGGGGAGAAGCTGAGATCGATCACTGATCGAAGCACAACTTTCCAAAAAAGGTTACTAATATTTCCCAAAGGAAGATACAAGATCATCACCAGCGACTTCGGGTCATTGAGAAGCGCTATACAAATAAAATGAATTATTATTATTATTATTATTATTATTATTATTATTATTATTATTATTATTATTATTATTATTATTATTATTATTATTATTATTATTATTATTATTATTATTATTATTATTATTATTATTATTATGATATATTATTTCACAAACCCTAGATTTAAATATATTAATTGAAAATGGAGGAGGAGGAAACTGCCCGGTTAAATTGCGCCGTTCTGCTTGTCATCATGAATCTACAAGCATTTGATTTATCATCTGAATTTGATGATAAAATCTAAATATTCTGAAAGCCCACAGCCTTTTGTTTGCAACTTGATTAATTTTATCAAGCGGAGAACGGAGAAAAAGCAAAGGATTTATTTACCAAACTCAAAAATGTTTCAAATCTTTTTCTAATTATCTTCGCCTACAATGGAAACGAAAAACCTAATTATATCATAAAAAAGTACTATAATATACTATATTGTAATATGCAACATGAGAAAACTGTCTCGATCTGCAAGTGCATTCAAGCTGCATATTCGAGGGGCTCGCAGCTCGTTTATAATCACAGGATAGTGGATAGGACAAAAACAGAACTAGAATGAATATATTTAACATTTTAAGCATTTTATGAGCAAAATAAATTAGTTAGATTGGACATTTGAAAACCGTCGATCTGCGGGCACATTCAAGCTGAGAACACAACCCTCTGCACCGGCTGTTTCTCCCCTCCCCTTTTCCTATAGAAGAAAAATAACCTGGTGTAAACCGAGCGCCCCCTACTGGTTGATACCGTTAATATGGCAACCACCAGAAACCACTTGGCAGGGATAGACCGTCCAAATGGCTACATCTGTATACTGTGACAGATTGAATACAGTGGTTTTCCAATAAATCACTGAAGATCAATACCATCACGGCTTCTCAGTTACAGTGGGTGACAATATTGTCACAAGGAAAGAGGAAATTACATACCTAGGTTCCATCCTAGAAATCTTTCCTGTGACAAAATGGCATCCAAGGTAATAAAAAAAGTCAACCAACGAACTCTATTCTTGTACCGGATCTCCTCTCTGGTAAACAAGAATACCCTGAAGACTCTGGCAGGAGCACTCATTCAAGGGTACTACGACTATGCTTGCACCTCATGGTACCAAAGCACCTCAAAGGCGCTAAAAACAAAATTACAAACATCTCAAAACGAACTGGTCAGACTACTGCTTGACCTTACTCCTAGAACCCACCTCACCCCTGCCCACTTTGACAACCTAGGATGGCTTAGAGTAGACGACAGAGTACAGCAACTTGCAATGGGCAACCCATGTACATGTCAAAATACTTCCCAAAGGTCAGTGAATACCACGATCACAACACCAGAGGGAGCTCCACAAATCATGTTAAACCCAGATTTGGCTCAAACAAGGGACTAAACATGTTTCGCAATTATGCCACATCAATGTGGAACGCCCTACCCAAAGCTGTAGAGGTATTTGTGAATCACTACCCACTTTCAAAACCACTCTCAAAGAACACCTACGGGAGACTGCAATTCGAAACTGGCCCCTGTAAATGTCCTAACCCAACCCCCTCCAATGTACAGTAAATGATCAAACATGGTTTTGTCAATATTCCAATGTACAGTTTTGCTTGTACAGTTGTACAGTGTCCCCCACCCACCCCTCCTACCCAACCCCCCCACCCCACCCACCCAACCACCTCCAATGTACAGTCCCCCCTCCCACCCACCCAACCCCCCTCCACCCCACCTACCCAACCTCCTCTAATGTACAGTTTCTACGTCAAATGTATATACTCTCTTTTCTAGACTCTTTTTGTACCACAAACAGTACTGTATTTGCAAATCTGGTCATAAATGTATAGATGTAGCAGTATTGTCTATCTGTATGTTGTGTATGTCATATTATGTTACGATGAATTGAAAATGGGGGGACCCTGATGTAAACAAGACGAAAGTCTTTCTCTGGTCTGCATCCCCTTAACAATTGTATGTATTGATCTGTACTGTACTGTACCCATTATGCAATCTGTTAATAAAGTTTTCAATCAATCAATCAATCAATTTGTTTAAAAAAAAAATTCAACTCTGCAAATAAAAATGACAGATCTGTTGATGAAGCAATCACACATAAATGTATCCCCTCTAATTCTATTATAGAAACCAAGATGGTTAGACGAGAACAGACTAAACAACTAGCGGACATGAATGAGATTTTGAGAGAATCTGAAAAAATACTAAAAGAAAGAAATTCAACATTGGAGGATCAACTACCAGACTTGGAAAAAATACTGAAGAAAACCACACGGGAACTGGATGAGAAGACCAGAGTCCTTCAAGACAAAGAAACACAAATGAAACAGAATGAGACTCGACTAGAGAACACTGTCAAAGAGATGGAGGCGAGTAAGAGACAGCAAGAGGAAATGACCCAACGAAACACAGAGAAAGACAGACAACTGGATGAAATGACCCAACGAAACACAGAGAAAGAAAGACAACTGGATGAAATGACCCAACGAAACACAGAGAAAGAAAGACACCTGGATGAAATGACCCAACAAAAGACAGAGAAAGAAAGGCAACTGCATGAAATGACCCAACGAAACACAGAGAAAGAAAGGCAACTGCATGAAATGACCCAACGAAACACACAAGGACAGCTGGATGAAATGACCCAAAAAAACACAGAGAAAGAAAGACACCTGGATGAAATGACCCAACAAAACACAGAGAAAGAAAGACACCTGGATGAAATGACCCAACAAAACACAGAGAAAGAAGGACAACTGGATGAAATGACCCAACAAAACACAGAGAAACAAAGACACCTGGATGAAATGACCCAACAAAACACAGAGAAAGAAAGACAAATGGATGACATTACCACTCAGTATGGTGAGATCATATTTTTACCAATTGTTTACAAAATTGTTAATATTAACATTTGACTGTTTGTATTTATATTTTACTGTGTTAATATTTATGTTTTTGTTCTGATCTACCTCTCAGATTATCACAAAACTCAAGTGTTTCTGCTTCCAAACAGACCATGTAGAGAGAAGGCTGTAGATATTAAACTGTTCATCTGGATGGATTTTAATACACTCATATGACTGTTGAGTTATAAACTCATAGCATCACTAATGTGACATTCACAGTAACAACTGCATATACAGGAAATCTCAAAGATGTGATGTTGTCCAAATACTGTTGAAGCTACATGTAACTATCTTCTACTGTATCTGTCATTACAGCACAACAGATATGTGGCCTGAAGACCGAAGTTGAGACACTGAGGATTAGATCAGTCCAACAGACTGGTGAGTTTTTATTAATCTATTAACTCTTAGCATGCAATGGCCCACAATCTAAACATGCAATCTAATTAAAGCCCTTTTTGTTGCCTGTCGATAGCCGTTTCAGGCGACAAAATCAGTTCAGCGGTTCTGGAGTTACATGCCGATATGTGAGGCGTGCGCCGAAGTACACAGCAGACTTTACATTTTTTCAAATACCACTCCCGACTGTTGAGCCTCTACCTCTGTCAATAATTTGGCGATCTCGAAGATTATTGGACAGAGTTGTAATCAAATGAGTAGCGCTTTCCAATGGTACCCCATGTGGGAATGAGCGAATCAGGGATCTAGGTGAAAAGTCACGAGCCAAAACAGGAAGAGAATTCTCTGTCGAATGCATTGAAGTCTATGAGAAAATAGTTTTCTGAGCTCTCTCACCTTTTACCAAAACCGCTATGAAATTTGGACATTTACTACACAAGTCTTCAGGCTATGGACACAGGGTGTGTTTTCAGCCATACCAATTTTTGGAAATACTACTTCTGGACTACTAACTACTACAGAAAAACGTGAGTAACACGTTTTTCTACAACTCAAGTTCAGACCTATGTTACTCTATTTCATTAGCACTAAAAGTGGATCTTCTTTATTGTTCAGAATGTCATCTTTCAAAGGAGACCAGGCTCATGCATGTGCTATAAGTATAAAGTATAGTATTTTGGTTTGCAAAAAAAGTATGCAGTCCTCAAAAACGAAAACTAAAGTGGCCACTTTTGGGGGCGATTGTTAAGAGGTTAAATATCTATTTCTTTAAATTATACAGTGATGGAAACTGATGTTTGTATTTGTTGTTTGTCATAATATATATATATATATATATATATATATATATATATATATATATATATATATATATATATATATATATATATATATATATATATATATATATATATATATATATATTAGGGCTGTCAAAGTTACTGCTTTAACTTTGGAGATTAATAAAATGTATTAAGGCATTAAAATAAATTAATCTAGATTAATCTATGGAGTGGAAAATCTTCAATCTTAGCGCCGCAGATATAAGAAAGAGGTCTAGCTGAGTCACTGTTGATGGTTTTGTTGAACAACGTCCAATCCCCACCCACCGTCTTTCCCACCCTCTACTTGCCAATTGTGTTAGTATGAACCACCGGCCAGCCGGTTGCAACGCCGAGAGCTGGGCTCGAACCCAGCTTCTCCTGCGTTAGTGGCGAGTGCCTTGCCAACTCCGCCACTCAGCCGCCCCTTGACAGCACTAATATATATATATTTGTTTTTATTTATATTTAAGAAATCCTCATCCAGTCCAAAAGGGGGTCCTGAGGGGGGGGTGGAGGGGGAGGGAAGGGGAAGGAAAGAGTGAGGAAGAGCGAGCAAGAGCACATGTATTGTATTGTATTTGTTATTTTTATGTCTTTTAATCTACATTTATTTTGATTTAATTACTGGACTGTCATTATTGTTATTATTATGTCGGTCATTGTCCTGTGATTTATCATAGATTTCTACTATTAATGTATTGTTTGTCTAGTTTTATGTTAAAAAGGAAAATAAAAAAACATTTGTTAAAAATAAAAAATAAATCATCATCCAGTGTCATTATAAACATGGTTTTACTGTATTTGGTTATATAAAAAATACATATTTGTTAACCATCAAGTCTTGTGTTTCAGTGAGTGGAGAGACAGATGCAGCCTCCACACTATCACTGTTGAGGAGAAACACCATGACATCGATTCCTCCACATAGTAGTGAGACCATATCTTTCTCTACATGTTATTGATCTTTTGTTTATACCATAATACATTTTAATATCATCTATACATTGTTTAATATGTGTTTTAATATTATATAGTTTAAAAAGTATAAATCATAACATATAACATTTCATGGCTATCATAAACCTTTTGAAAAATGTTTAACAAAACCTTTTTGATGCATAACGCACATTCTGTTATAATTTTTATATAATTGAACAATTTATTTTAATATCATCTATATATTTTTAAGTAAGTGTTTTAATATAATATGTTTTTAATAAGTGGAGGTGATCATTTATTGTCATATATATTAAATATATTGGTTGAAACTGATGTGTGGCCAGCAGTAACCACCCCTGATATACACACATCAAATTCACACATCAGACAAAAACAAAAACCTTTGTCATTTTTGCCTAGAGGTTGCTGTTTGACGACATTACAGATTATACCTTTAATTGAGAGTAAAAGAGTTACAGTTGATAATAATTCGTAAATATTTTCCTGGTTGTGTAATCGCTGTTACTTCAAGCCATTAGTCGACTAGTCCTCACACATTTATGATATTTATTTGATTTGAATAAATATTATATAGATATACTGTATATTTTTTTGGGATATTAGAAAATGATTTGAGTGTGTGTTGCTTATGACTGATTGTGTTTGTTCCACTTAACCTCTTATATCACTAGATAACAGTGTATTGCACTATCGCAGGACCTTAGCATGTCTTACCATGCTTTTTGTAAACTTTATGTACATTATACCTGTTATGTCTTATTCTTATTACTTGTATTATTGCACAAATGTCTTATTCTCATCCTATTCGTATTGCTTGTATTATTGCACAATCGCTGCGGGCATGACCCCCCGCATTTCACTGTATGCTTGTATGCCGTGACAAATAAAACTCTTGACTTGATACCAAAAACATGCAAATTGACCTTGTAGAAGTGGAGCAATCTTCCATTTACTTGGGGTTAAGCCCTAGCCATATTTTCAGAACATTTGCCTAAAAGTACACAAGTAAATGGAAGATTGCTCCACTTCTACAAGGTCAATTTGCATGTTTTTGGTATCAAGTCAAGAGTGTTCTTGGTATCTATAGGGACATCTATGGACCTGAGGGAATGTATTAATAATTTGGAATATTAATATAGAATATAGAATATCAGGCCTATAAATTACCTTATTATGGCAAAGTCATACATCTATTGATCGGGGCAAATCTCCTCTTTCCAATGGCAAAGTTAGCAGTCCTATTGTCACACATGCATTATTACACAAATACACCAGGCAAACAAAAATAGGAAAAATGGCTAAGATCCCAGAGAGAATCAGACTTTAACCACATGTAAGACTATCCAGTTTTAAGACTTGAATCGGTTTTAAGACTTTAACTGGTGTGTCTGCTTGCAGTGGGAGCAGGCAGCAGCAGGCCAGGCTCTCCAGTGTCTCCCAGGGTGTCTGAGCTGAGACTGGTGCTGCTGGGGAGGACTGGAGCTGGGAGGAGTGCAGCAGGAAACACCATCCTGGGCAGAGAGGAGTTCGGGACCCAGGCTGTACTGACCCAGAGGAGTAGGAGGAGAGAGGGGGAGGTGTGTGGGAGACGGCTTGTGCTGGTGGACGCTCCAGACTGCCCTGGACTCTCTCTGGAGGAGATGAGACAGGATGTGGGGTTCTGTGTCCGTCTGTCTGCTCCGGGACCCCACGCCTTCCTCCTGGTCCTACCAGTGGAGCCCTCACTGGGGGAGGAGAGAGGGATGATGGAGAGAATGGAGGGGATGTTTGGAGAGGGTTGTTGGGGACACACCATCATTCTGTTCACCCACACTGACAGACTGAAAGAGCAGAGCATGGAGGAGTTTCTCCAAGCAGGGAGTCAGGAGCTCCAGCAGCTTGTAGAGAAATGTAGGAACAGGTACCATGTCCTCAACGTGAAGGACGGAAGCTGTGGCCCTCAGGTCTCACAGCTGCTGGAGAAGATAGAGGGGATGGTGTCAGGAAACACAGAGAGCTTCTACAACACTCAGACCTACCAGGAGGCAGAGAACCAGGTCAGAGAGATGGAGAGAAGGATTGAGCACGAGAGGAAGGAGAGGGAGGAGAGGAAACAGAGGGAGGAGGAAGAGATGAGGGAAAGACAAGAGAAGGAACTACATGACTCCCTTGTCGAGAAAGAGGGAGAGGTCCAGGGAGTGAAAGATGACATTAGAATTGTCAATGAAAGAATTTTAGTTCTGGTGAAACAGCTGGAAGAAGAGAGGGATGAACAGAATAAAAGAGAGCTAGAGAGGAAGTTAGAGACCGATATCAGTCGACGGGAAGAGATGAACAAAGATCTGGACCTACTTAGAGAACAATCTGAAAATGAGAAAATGGTGTTGGAAGAGAAATATCAGAGAGAAAAAAATGAATTAAGAAAGAGGTTTGAAAAAGAAGCCAAGGTGGAGGCAGAGTTGCAGGTGATGAAGATAGTTTTTCCTGCATTACAAAAAGCTAGTAGAGAGATAGCTCTGAGGGGCAGAGAGGTAGAAAGACTGAATGGTGAGAGAGAAATAATCAACAGAAAGTTGGAGACTCTTAGTCAAAGACTGATGCATAAGTGTGGAAACATTGTAGATGAATTAATAAAACTTGTATAAGAAGTAGAAAGTTAGATGGCAGAAAGCACATCACAGGCCCTTTTGTAATAACAACAAAAACAACAATGTACAGAGATATAGTGAAGTGGGCTGGTTTTACCTGCATTAAACTCTGTTTGGCATCACCAGACATCACTTTAGGAGCTATAGTGAAGTGGGATGGTTTTACCTGAATTAAACTCTGTTTAACATCACCAGACATTACTTTAGGAGCTATAGTGAAGTGGTTTTATCAGGTGTCATAACTAACTAACTAAACTAACTAACCGTGTACAGAGCAAACTCACCGTTGCTGCTCCAGCCTCAAAGTCTTCTCATGATGCCAGAAGATGCTCAAGAACTAAATGCACGTTTTTCACACAGAAAGCAGGGTATTTTTAATGACGATGGAAAACAAATATGTAGCCTCCTCGTCCTCGACCACCAAGAATTCGCTCTGCAAAATGTCTGCATGTAAAAAAAATAAAGCACAGAGGAAACAGCCCATGGAAAATGTGTTGAAACACCAAGATAGTTCCACTTGCAGCCAGCAGGTGCCAGAAATTCACATTGTCACTTTAAATGCATTCGTATTGTTGTAATTTGTGAACATGAACTATCTTCTAGTCTAGTGGCAAAGGTACTAGGACAATGAGCAAAAACGCTTTTTTGATAAAATGATTCAAAACAAAAGCTCATAAGGGGTCATTAACCAAGGTGGATCCATGGTCAAGTCAGCAGTAGGTGCCACAAACAAGTGTCATTGGAAAGCTGGGACCCTATGGATCATGTCAGATATAGCCTGCTCAATACTGTATGTCAATATTGTATGTCTATTAATATGCAATAAACTTTTAATCTTGCCTATTCAAATTGTTGACAGAGTCAGCTATGGGGCGACAATAATATGCTCATGAGGCATGGTTTCTCTCTTTAGCTATTAAACGGCATGGTTTATTTCACATTATTACATGGCGTTTTCACATTCGCCGAAATGCTTGCTTGTGATTGGTCAATAGCGCGCGTCAGAGGTCAGTTATCGGACAATAATGACCGCTGTGGGACAATAATGACCGCTGTGCGCAGCTGTTAGCAATCAAGCCCACTGACAAACACTTTCAGTGCAGCCAATCAGACACACCTGCCGGGCTGCCCGCGATAATAATAATCACTTTATTTGGGCTGACAGAGCCACAGAACAACTGCGATTTGTCAAATGAATTAGGTATATTAGTAAGTTAGCCATGTAATAAGCGGGATAATGTATAGCTTTACTCGGTCATCATCGCAAAATAATTGACCTTCACTGACGTTTAAAACACCTCGCCGAGGCGGCTCGGTATTTTAAACTACGTGTCGGTCAATTATTTTGCGACAATGACCTCATAGCTATACATTATCCCTTACTTGGTACAGCAGTACATGAGAGTCCTTCTCTTATGAGACCGATGGTGGAAGAGACAGAGGGGGAGTCGACATCTCCTTTTATACCTCTATACCTGGCGGCAGCGTTAGCAGCTCCGCCTATAGCGCCCTCTTGTGGAAACAGTTAGACACAGTTAGACAGTTACTGGCAATCATACATAACATCTAACTTTAACACAAATTATAAAAATTCTGACTGTATAAAGGCTTGGGACCTTGTTGCAGCAGACTTTGGGTTGATACCATTTGTTATAGATTTGGTACAGATGTAACCATTTGTAACCACTCAAGGATGATAAACATGATCAAAGATCCCGCCAAAATATCTAATTAAGAGACCTAAACCGTGAAACACCATAGAACAATCCATGCTGTGATTTGTTATCAAAAACCTTTAATATCTGGAGATTTTTGCAAGCATTGCATCTGTTATGGAAATGTAATTATAAGACTATTTAGTCAACAGTATGCAGAAATCGGCTAATTTAATTATAGTAATTAATTATTCAATCCAATAGATCACCCTAAAAGGTATCTCTGGATGCCACTGGCTCATGCACTTGTTGAAGATACGCTGCTGTTGTCTCTAGAAGATGGACTCAGCTCCACAGTTTCATTCATCTTGGCAGTTAGGGGATTAACATTTTTGCATCGGGCAAAAATGGGGCTCGTTTTTTATAAATATTTTTGGACGATTGCATACCCAAAGTTATTTGTGATTTATTATACTTTATACTTATAGCACCTGCCCGAGTCTGGTCTCTTTTGAAAGTTAACATTCTGAAGTGTCTTACACAATAAGGAGTGCTAATGAAATGGAGTAACAGAGGTGGAATCCAACTCGAGACTGGAATGACGCAATATGTTGAGTGTGGTGACGATCGAAAGGTGGCAAATTCAACTTTCCAACAATGTATTGGTTGATTGGTGAAAACGCAGGCCGGAGCCGACGAACGAGGGCAAAGTGCCGTCGGGCCGTCCGATGCTTCAGAGGTAAACTCACACTAAAAACATACAACAAAGAGCTGACGATGACAAAAGAGGTGATTATTCTGTTAGAGAAAAAAGTTATCAGCGGAACGTTAAATCAAAAACACTATACTGAACTTATAAGTTTCAACTATAAAAACTCACATAGGCCTACACAGACAGCCACCGTAAATGCCCAAAACCCCCACCACCTCCTAATAGACAGTCTCCTCCCCACCGCATGTATATATTCCCTCCCCGCCGTATGTATATTCCTCTCCCACCCACCCACCCCCTCCTAATGTACAGTCCCCTCCCCATCATATGTATATACTCTGTCAGGATCTAGGGGTAACAGTACTGTATATTTGAATACCGTTTATGTCACAAATGTATCAGTACTAAATACCTATATGTCCCTATGCCATAAATGTCATGTATGTTGTGTATGTCATAAATGTCTATATGAATTGAAAATGGGGGACCCTGATGGAAACAAGACAAACGTCTTTCTCAGGTCTGCATCCCCTTAACAATTGTGTGTATTGAGCCGTACTGTATTGTACCCATTCTGCAATCTGTTAAATAAAGTTTTCTTTCATTCATTCATTCATTCATTCATTCATTCGTTCGTTCGTTCGTTCGTTCATTCATTCATTCATTCATTCATTCACAGAGAAAGGGAGAGAGAATACATACATTTTGGTGTTGCCTTTATATTTGGACCAATATCTCCCTGCAATTTACCCTCCACACATACAGTATGCACACAAAAGGCCCCTCCAGCTCTCCTCCTTTTCTTTCTTGTGGGCTCCTATCAATGTCCCTCTCTGCATCTTATCCAAATAGCTTTTATTATAAAAACAGGGACCTCCGTTACACGTGAGCAGTGCGTGTCAGTCTGGCGGCCCAATCTGCGAAGCGCACTGGAGTAGAAAACACAAATATAGAAATAGATACAGCGGATATGCAGATGCATAGACATTTCAATATTCTATGCATTACTTCCATGCACTGCCAGCCAGCATGTATGCGACAGAGAGATACACTTTAGATTTTGACGGAGACAAGATACAAGATAATCTCCTGATTCAGATACCATTGAACACAAACGGTTCCAAATATATTTAAATGTTTCTCTGGGTATTTGCACAGCGCCAAACAAAGTACTGGATCCATGTCCGTTGTCTCTTCTTTGGAATGGATTTGGTGCCAGCTGTCATCCATGCCCGTCACTGTCATTGAAATTGGTGACCGAAAGTAGGCTACATAGCCTCGGACAAAATTGTAATTTTTTCACACAGTGTGGGAAAAAATACAGCCGGACTATCTAACAATAATTAACATATTTACAAGTCCTATTATGTTTAGCAAATAAGGACACAGAGAACATTTCAAAGCTCTCAAAATTGCCAATATCAAAATGTCGACCTATTTCAGAATTTCGCAATATTTTGCCTTTTTTGAGGAACCGAGCCGAGTCACGTATGTCTAGTTATTATATTATCAATATAGACTACAGTGTGAAATATGTCTTTCTCCACCCTCAAGAAACAAAACTGTGAAAAAACCCTACATTTGGCTATTTCTAAACGCCTCTATCCAAAGATAACCACAAGGTGGCAACCCAGTCACTCAAACCAGCGTCTAAACCCACCGTAGCAACAAGAATGGATCAATTGTGAATGAGCCTTAGTATGGACTATTGACTTGTCTGCTAAAAGAGAAAGATTGTGAAAATGGCCTTTTCCTGTGTTTTGCATTGTTTTTATAGAATAAGATTCAAGATTCAAGATTGTTTATTGTCATGTGCACAGTTAAACACACAGTTTGCCATACAATGAAAATCTTACTTTGCTAGTCCGCCCTTCATACAAAATCACACAATACTTAACTTAAACATATTTAAATACACGCGAGTGCTAGAAAATAAGGTAAAAATAGACAAATATAATATATGCAAGGCACAGTGAGTAACATTGCACGTTCCGATCAGTATTTACTATTACATATAAATGGAGGTGACAGTGGGTCACAGCAGCAGTTAAAAGTGTGTTTACTGATGACAACAGCAGAGAGGGTAGGATCTTTTAACTGAATAATACTGTGTACATCATTTTGAAGTGTGTGACTAAATTGTGTTGTGGAAATTGTTTGTAATTAGTTTCACCCAGCTGACAGAAACTGGAGGTGTGGCCTTTTGCTGCAGGTGTCACTCATCAGTAATTAATGATTTAAAGACTTGCTGGCTTAGCGTCAGCGAAGCGTCGAGGGACAAAGAGGAGGAGTTTTCCTGGAGTTTTCCGCTGAGGGATCCACCGAACCACCCAGTGCTAAGTACACCATAATCCTATATTTCCCTCCCACAATGCTATTTCCCTACTATCTCGCTTCCTCCCTACAACCTTCTCCCTGCTACTCTTGACACCACAATGTGCCTCATTCCTATATCCACAATCTGCTCCTCCAGAACAGACACAACCCATCCACGCCAGTTTGCTAGCAACCCGGCTAATCTCTCCTACCCTCCTACAGCCACTAATACACCTGTCACAGTACGGGGAGGATTATGGAATTGTCAATCAGCAGTCAAGAAAGCTGACTTCATTACTGCCTACACCCATAGTCTAAATCTGCAGGTCCTGGCTCTAACTGAGACCTGGATAACCCCCAATAACTCATCAACACCTGCAGCATTATCTACAAACTATAACTTCACTCACACACCTCGACCTTCCAGACGGGGTGGAGGCACTGGCCTCATGACATCTCCTTCATGGGCTACAAACCTAACACAACTCTCAGAACTGTCACTCTCCTCCCTCGAATATCATGCAGTATCTGTCTCTAATCCTTTCAATCTCACCATTGTTACACTCTATCGCCCTCCAGGTCCCCTCGATCACTTCATAGATGAGCTGGACATGCTTCAAATCTCCTTACCGGAAGATGGTACCCCGCTCCTTCTATTGGGCGACTTCAACCTGCCTGACTCATCTCAGTCGGTCCCAGTGGTCTCCCTCCTACAACAATTTGACCTGACTCCCACTGCCATGCCTCCCACCCACAAAGCAGGCAACTCCTTGGATCTCATATTTTCCCGTAACTCCAGCATCATTAACACCACGGTAACTCCCCTACATGTATCTGACCATTCCTTCATATCCTTCTCACTAACTCTCATGCTTAACCGAAAGGTCTTCACCCCAACTCAAACCGTCTCACTCAGACGCAACCTGCCCTCCCTATCCCCCTCCACCCTCTCCTCTGACATAATATCCGCTCTACCTTTGAGTGACACCTTCTCTGCTCTCCCCACAGAGATGGCAACCTCCACCCTCCTCTCAGCCCTTGCAACCTCCTTCGAACCATCGGACTACATGCCAGCTGGACCAGCTACCCTCCCCACTCCTTCAGACCATAGCACCGGACATCCTCCCATTCCTAACTGCAACCATCAACTCCTCACTCAACTGGGGGGTGGTCCCCACCTCCCTAAAACAAGCCAGAGTCACGCCCCTCATAAAAAAAAAAAAACCTGAACCCCACCGTCATAGGCAACTATCGTCCTGTCTCTCTTCTCTCCTTCCTTTCTAAAACACTTGAACGTACTGTATCCAACCAACTTACTGCTTATCTCTTACAGAATGACCTCCTAGACCCCAATCAGTCTGGCTTCCGGACTGGCCACTCCACAGAAACGGCCCTCATTGCGGTCACAGAGGCACTTCACTTAGCAAAAGCGAAAGGCCTCTCCTCTGTCCTGATTCTCCTAGATCTATCTGCAGCCTTCAACACAGTCAACCATCAGATCCTCCTCGCGGCCCTCGCATGAATGGGAGTGGCTGGATCTGCGCTGACATGGCTGACATCATACCTTAACGACCGCTCCTACCAAGTGTCATGGAGAGGGACTCTGTCGGCCACCCGCCCCCTCCGGACAGTTGTCCCCCAGGGCTCGGTCCTAGGACCCCTTCTCTTCTCCCTCTACACTAAATCACTGGGTAACATTATCACATCTCATGGCTTCTCATATCATTGTTATGCCGATGATACTCAACTCTTCCTCTCCTTCGCTCCCTCAGATATCCACGTCTCTGAGCGGATCTCGGCCTGTCTGTCCGACATCTCCGCCTGGATGACGACCAACCACCTCAAACTGAACCTAAGCAAAACAGAATTACTCCACCTGCCGGCCAAATCCTCCCCCCTGACCGACCTCTCCATCACAGTCGAGAATGCAGCTGTGACCGCGTCCCCGACCACCAAGAACCTTGTTGTCGTCCTCGACGACCAGTTGAACTTCTCTGCTCACATCGCAGCGACAACCAGAACCTGCAGATTCCTCCTGATTAACGTCAGAAGGATACGCCCCTTCCTGACAAAAAAAGCCACCCAACTCCTCGTCCAATCAACAGTCATCTCCCGCCTCGACTACTGCAACGCACTGCTAGCTGGCCTCCCGGCCACTGCCACTAAGCCTCTTCAACTCATTCAAAACGCAGCGGCCCGCCTGATCTCAAACCTACCGAAGTCGGCCCATGTCACCCCACTTCTTAGGGACCTGCACTGGCTTCCCATTGCTGCACGTATCCGCTTCAAGGCCCTCGACCTAGCATACCGTGCGGCAAAGGGAACCGCTCCCGCCTACCTCCGGTCAATTATACACCCTCAAGACCCCTACGCTCTGCATCTTCTGGCCGCCTCAGACCTACTCCAAGCTCCTGGAGGGTCATCAAAAAGAAGCCGCCTATTCTCAGTCCTTGCCCCACAATGGTGGAATGAACTGCCCACCCCAGTTAGGACAGCCGAATCCCGTCCAATCTTTCGCCGTCGACTAAAGACGCACTTCTTCAACCATTATCTGAAATGATTAAAAAATAAAAAAAAAATAAAAGAAAAAATCTAACCCTGACTAACCTTACTGTCATGCACTTGTCCTAATAAACTAACCTACACTGTAACACGCAACACTTTGATGAACATTGTTACTCAGCTGATAGAGTTGTATCCTTCTTGCTGTCTTGTCATACAGAACTTGTAAGTCGCTTTGGATAAAAGCGTCAGCTAAATGACTAAATGTAAATGTAAATGTCATGGTTCGGGGGAAGGGTGGCAGTGTGTTCACAGCAGTAATCAGGTCAGAGTGTCTGCCAAGAAGGTGTGTGGGTGGGGGGGGGGGCTAGGTGGAGGAGCTGGCATTCATGAGCCTGATGGCCTGTGGTGTGGGTACTGGGTAGAAACTGTTTGTCAGTCTCATAGTTCTGGCTTTCAGACTCCTGAATCGCCTGCCTGATTGCAGGAGGTTGAAGGGTCTGTGTTGAAGTTGTCCCAACACCAAGAACATTTTAAATATCTGCATTGTGCCTTTTCTGCAGTTCAACTGTGACAAGAACCCTCCCTCTTGAAACAAGACATTCAGAATTGCAGCCACAATCATGGTAGTTAGTAAGACAGTGTATGCATGTGTGTGTGTGCCTGTAAGATCTTTTTTTTTTAATCCACTTTTTCTCCCCATTTAAAATTTTTTCTGCCATCCCAATTTTGTATATCCAATTCTTCCCTCCCCTGTCTTGAACGTTGCTAGACTATGCCTCCCACAGGTCGGTTGTAGTGAGGACAGAAGCCTTGCATCACGTGTCCCCTCCCGTTCAATAGTGTTAGTTTGGCTACATTTACCATTGTCCGGCAAAACAACATTTGAAAAAATAAATGAAATGGGAAAAGAGGGCATTGCACTCAACCGATTCATTCAACAGGAAGCGATTTGCGAGTACAATACGCCATCACGCCAGAGTGGATAAAGAAATGCTCCAGAAATGAATATGCGTAGGGAAAGGCTTAACGAGTCAGCGCGAGAGCGCACACACAAAAGCACACACGCATGATATCTGATTTATTAATGCCAAATAATGGACGACAACCGCAATTGGCACTTGAAAAGTGTAAATGATGGATTAGTCAGTAACAATTAATGACAGCTTGTATAGCTCAACTGGTTAGTCCCCTGCCTGTGGACCATATGGTCCCCTGTTTGAATCTCTTGAATACTTATTTTTTTTCTGTAACGTTAAGTAATTTATCCACTCTGGTTGATAAGATAAGATATTCCTTTATTGATCCCCTTGAGGTAATTCAGGCATCATAGCAGCATTGGGGGTACACAGGTAGTGAAAACAACACAAGCAGTGTAAACAAATAAGTCAATAGAATTTATTATCTAACCAACTGAAATATACAGTATTCACAGTATCACAGTATTCACATAAGGTGCAGTATGCATAAAGTGGTGTTATTGTCCTTTTTGGGACACCAGAGTGGATAGATTATTTAACGTTACGGAAAAAAAAAAGTAAGCAAGAGATTCGAACTGGGGACCATATGGTCCACAGGCAGGGCACTAACCAGTTGATCTACAAAAGCCCTTACAAATGTCCTAACCCAGTTGTACAGTAAATTACCAAGTATGGCTTTGTCAGTATTCCAATGTACAGTGTACAAAACGGGAACGCGGAAAGACAAGTTGCTTGTGGAAAGTATAGACGCAAACTGTACACTGTTTGAAAAAGAGATGGAAGAAGCAAAGCTTATCCGTTTCCATCCCCCATCAATAACTAATTGCAAGATTATATATACTTCAGCAAGTACCATATGACACGGTTTCCAATACACAACATATGATACAATACAATTAGCAAATACTTCAACTACACAATCACACATGCACACACGCACACACACACACACACACACACACACACACACTAGACTATACTCTCATGTCACCCTTCCCTTCAAATCATTCTCATACAATAAGTTGGACTTCCTCCCTGGTATACTTTGCGAACACCATCTTTTTGAATTTCCTCTTTAATATACTTATAGATTGACTGGATTTGGTCTCCTCCTCCAGATCATTCCACAAGGTAACTCCACACAGAGAAATACACATAGCCTTCCTGGTTGTTCTTGAAGATTGCTGTTCCAGTTTGAGTTTCCCTCTAAGGTTATATATTTGGAGTCCCGCTCTCTCACAGAAAATTTTCTGTATCTTGTCAGGAAGGCTGTGATGTATGACTCTGTACATGAACTGGGTGGTTTTGTAATCCACCAGGTCCTTTAGTAGCACAGTCTTCAGGTGCTCAGAGATATATATATATCTGTATGTCATGCATGTCTTAAATGTCATGATTAGATTTTTTTAGATGATTAGATTAGATTCTTATATCTGTATGTTGTGTATGTCATGAATTGAAAATGGGGGACCCTGATGTAAACAAGACAAAAGTCTTTCTCTGGTCTGCACCCCCTTAACAATTGTGTGTATTGAGCTGTACTGTACCCATTCTGTAATCTGTTAATTAAAATGTTCAATCAATCAGTATATATTTGTTATTTATTTTTGGTATAGTGCTTAACAAGCATAATTTAATGTTGCCCATTTTTGGCCCGTTGAGGGGCAATACATATCAAAAGTTCCAAAACATCTATTGTGTTTGTATTTGTATGATCCACTATATAAACATAGTAATTATAATATCTATATACATGGCATTTGATTGGAGGCTAGTCTCACTTTGTCCCACAACAACATTAAAATAGGTTAGATTTGTGTATGTTGTTTATGTAAAAAAATTACTTGAAAGTAACGCAATAGTTACTTTCTGAAGTAACTAGTTACTTTTATAATTTGTAACTGAGTAAGTAATTTAGTTACTTTTTGGAAGAAGTAACTAGTAACTGTAACTAGTTACTTTTTAAAAGTAACTTGCCCAACACTGCACACAACACATACACTGTATTCGCTGACACACTAGCAGTCACTTTAGCATGAACACACACACACATGCTGCACACGCTCACACTCAACGGTCACTTTACACAATGAGAAAAGGTCTCTTTAAAAACAAGAACCGGAGTGGTTCTTGTATAGTAAACAGATGGATATAGCAAGTTAGCATAAGGACACATAGTATAAATGTAGATTGTATAGTATAGCATAGTAGCTTAGTGTACATAGTCTATATAAATTGAAATGGGGGACCCTGATGGAAACAAGACAAACGTCTTTCTCAGGTCTGCATCCTCTTAACAATTGTGTGTATTGAGCCGTACTGTATTGTACCCATTCTGCAATCTGTTAAATAAAGTTTTCATTCATTCATTCATTCATACATAAGACCCAGTGCCTCATCCGTAGCTAACAGTGTATTGCACTGTCGCAGGACCTTAGCATGTCTACCATGCTTTTTGTAAACTTGTGTACATTATACCTGTTATGTCTTATTCTTATTACTTGTATTATTGCACAAATGTCTTATTCTCATCCTATTCTTATTACTGTATTATTGCACAATCGTTGCGGGCATGACCCCCCGCATTTCACTGTATACTTGTATGCCGTGACAAATAAAACTCTTGACTTGACCTGACTTGATGTTGTGTATGTCATAAATGTCACTATGAATTGAAAATGGGGGACCCTGATGTAAACGAGACAAACGTCTTTCTCTGGTCTGCATCCCCTTAACAATTGTGTGTATTGAGCCGTACTGTATTGTACCCATTCTGCAATCTGTTAAATAAAGTTTTCATTCATTCATTCATTCATCCCCTTAAATCAGTCAAGGAAAATTGGGAACTATCCTGTAGCTGAAAAGGGAAATACCATAGGGGAGGCCTGAAAACAGATCAAAGCTAACTTTTCACAATAGCACAAATGCTCAATGGAGGCCACCGGTCAGTGTTGGAAAGTAATTGTGCTTGATTTTACTTGAAGCACCGTGCAGCCGTCTTTATACTATAGAGATACTAGATTCCACAGCCCGGAAGAACATTTTTACATTTATTTTTTATTTGTAGGTGGGAGTGTTTAAGGTTAGGGATAGATTCATAAAACTCTTTTAAGGTGAAAATTATGATTTGCGGCTTTGCAGTTTGGCCAAAAAACTCACAACCCCAATAAAACAGGCTAAATACAATGGTTATCTATACAGTGGTTCCCAAAGTCGGGGTCGCGACCCAAAGGTGGGCCGCGAGCAGCCACGGGTGGGCCGTGAGATGCTTTAAAAAAATAAAAAAAAAATAAAAAAAATAAAAAGATTTTTTTTTTATTTTTTTTTTTATTTTTTTTTTAATTTTTTTTGTCAGGCCATTGAACTTAGAAGCAGGCCAGGACAGTGTTTCTAGTTGTATTCTAAAATTCTATTCTATTGTATTCTAAAATGTGACTACCTATATGGTTTTATATTAACTTAATAAATAAACAAAAACGAAAAATCTACTTATTTCAACGAACATTTCAAACTAAATAACAGATTATGCACATAAAACGCTGAAAACAACCGAAGCAACAATAGTATTTTAATGAGGCTATTATTATTATCATTATTATTTTGCAACAAGTTAGCCCTCTCATAAATAGCACATATAAATGAATAACTAACTTGAACTAACTTAATAGGATTGAAGTGATATTTGGCTTAAAAAATCGGTCGCCTGGCAAAAAAAAAAAAAAAAAAAACCTGACGATGTGCATTGGGCCGCGGCTCTCTGACGCCTTATTTTCTGGGCCCTGGCCTGAAAAGTTTGGGAACCCCTGATCTATAGGAACGGCGTCGGCCACGAAGGAAGCCAAAGGACCCAAGTACCAAAATGCACCCGTCTTGTGTATAGTAAAGTCTTTCTTTAGTGTCGCTTGTATTTTCATTGTCACTAGTCTGACCTGCAGCTGTAGATAACAATGCTAATGTTAGCCTCAAATGTTGGAGTGGAGACCATTTAGCGTTTATATTTCTAAGATGTAGGAGTTGTGATTATGTGGGAGTGAAAGGTAGCCTTTGCTGGACTTAATTAAATATACACATAATTCTAAATGTGTATATTTAAGTTTATTTGGCACTTAATGCCCTTGTTTCTGGTTACTATATAGCTGTATATTATATTACATCTATATAGTAACTCATGTATTTTTTGTATGAATTGTTCCAGACCTCTTGGCAGAGCCTGGGGGTTGCCAGCAGTAGCAACCCCACTAATCCTCACTCAACTCCAACCCATACATCAGACCAAAACACAAAGCATAAACAAAGTACAATACAGAGTGAGGCTCTTTTACCCAGGTTTGCTGTTTGACAACATTACAGATTATACCTTTAAAGACCACCAGCTAAGAACCACTGCCTATGGAGCGATAGGACCATATAATAAGATTGCTGTGGTTCTATTGTTTTGCACCATTGGATATTTTGGACTGTAGCCCAGACATGGATTAAAGACCTGGAATGGTCCTGTGAATAGGATTGAGCAGCTAAACAGAATGCGTACAGTATTTGTTTGTTTAGGTACATTGGGTCTTAACTCCCACTTAGCGCTGGGCTAAAGGTTAGAGAAGCAGGCGTGTGATAGGAAGGTTGCCGGTATGATATCCAGATTGTCTGGGAAAATGTGGGAAGGACAAAGTTAGATAGTTACACTCCTAACACCCTGCTGTTGGACGTGCCCTTGAGCAAGGCATTTATCCCCCAACTGCTCCAATGTTTGTTCTCAGGTTGTACTGGGCAGCTCCCAAGTGTGAAGCAATGAAACTTGGAAATGTTGAATAAATATGAACTACTTACTTCCAGACTCTGTCACTGGCGTGCACCCAAGTGTACCTCCTGTAAGCCCGGCTTCCCAGTGTGTGTGTGCGTGTGTGTGTGTGTGTGTGTATGTGTGTGTCTCACATGAAACTATTGGAGCCAATAGGGAGGGGTTTGGAGAACCAGGCTATACAAAGTTTGTTTTTTACTCCACACAAGGCTCTCAGTAGGTAAGTGTTCAGATTCTTCTTCTCTTTTACTGCCTTCAACCAGAAACCACTTGGACCAGTGTTTTGATTGTTGAGATATTTAAGTAGAAAATATTATCATTTGTTAAGTCAGTGGAGGGCATAGAATATAATATAATTTATAATGTCTCCCTCACCCTCTATGTTCTACCACTAGCATGCTAAGTATGATGCTAACACATTATTCATCTTCTGTTTCATATGTTAGTGACTGAATGGAATGTCAGTCAATTACATTCCTATAATAGCAGTTCACTTAGGTCTTTGTGGCAACATTGTTTGAGCTCATGAGATGTAAATGTAAGTTATTAGTATTTTATGTGTATTTTCAGTCTCTCTGTATTGGGATGTTATTAGTATTGTATGTGTATTTTCAGTCTCTATTAGGATGTTATTAGTATTTTATGTGTATTTTCAGTCTCTATTAGGATGTTATTAGTATTTTATGTGTATTTTCAGTCTCTCTGTATTGGGATCTTATTAGTATTTTATGTGTATTTTCAGTCTCTATTAGGATGTTATTAGTATTTTATGTGTATTTTCAGTCTCTAATAGGATGTTATTAGTATTTGATGTGTATTTTCAGTCTCTATTAGGTATTTTATGTGTATTTTCAGTCTCTCTGTATTGGGATGTTATTAGTATTTTATGTGTATTTTCAGTCTCTATTAGGATGTTATTAGTATTTTATGTTTATTTTCAGTCTCTATTAGGATGTTATTAGTATTTTATGTGTATTTTCAGTCTCTATTAGGTATTTTATGTGTATTTTCAGTCTCTCTGTATTGGGATGTTATTAGTATTTTATGTGTATTTTCAGTCTCTATTAGGATGTTATTAGTATTTTATGTGTATTTTCAGTCTCTATTAGGATGTTATTAGTATTTTATGTGTATTTCAGTCTCTATTAGGTATTTTATGTGTATTTTCAGTCTCTCTGTATTAGGGTGTTAGTAGTATTTTATGTGTATTTTCAGTCTCTATTAGGATGTTATTAGTATTTTATGTGTATTTTCAGTCTCTCTGTATTAGGGTGTTATTAGTATTTGATGTGTATTTTCAGACTCCATTAGGATGTTAGTAGTATTTGATATGTATTTTCAGACTCTATTAGGGTGTTATTAGTATTTTATGTTGTTTACAGTAGGTTGTAGTCACTGGTCCTTTGGACACAAATTAGTCTGCTTGATACATTTATGAGTCTATGTTACATGATATATTAGCCTATTTGAATCATTTTTAAAAGGAATGGTGGCGTTTGTCATGTCAGTTTTTTAGATATAGTGTTTTTACATTCATGCACACACGCCTCTGGCGAATCCGATCCACTTTGGACGACACTGCGCACAAGTATTTTATTTAAATGTATTCTTACCAGTGTCCATTGAAATCAACGTTTTGGGTAAATTAAATAATGCCATTACACAAAGCCTCACGTAGTTTTCGGGAAGGAGAGAATCCTAACCAGATTTTACTTTGCAAGTCAAATTGTATTGACCATTCACAGCTGTAGAACTTGATGTTGTGAATTATCATCAAGTGCACCGTTCATGAACCTGAGACACCAGCCAGTGTGTAATCCATCATTTATTTGCTTTGTTGACAAAACCCAGCCGTGCTTTAGCTCCACCCATTTTATAAATCTATTAATTTAAAAAGGATTTTTCCCAGCAAATCTCTTAATTCCATATTGTGGTGTCAGTCAGAACAGTATTATGTTCATTTACATTTACATTTATGTTCAGAGGTGACATATTTACCTATACCTTGTTTAACAAACAGGAAATGCCCAAGAGAAGGTTCTATTCATTGTAGTTGAAATCTAGTAATCTTACAAGGTTATGTATTTTAAAATGATCACTTTAGCAAAACAAGACGAGGCTTTAGTTTTGGAAGCAATGGTTTGTTGATAGTGGGTCTATGCTGCCCTCTAGTGGGTCAGAAAAGATATCACAGGTAGCCTATGTACTTTATACCTTCAAGGAGAAGCAAGATAAATAAAGTGTTTCTTCTCAGAATCTCAGATTTCAAATGTTGTTATTTTATTGTTATAGGACTTAATAGGAGTCACACGTGATGCTGGATTTGATTAATTTACTTCTATTCTAAAGTGGTGAAAGCTGACTAAGGTAGGAATTCCTCTTTTGAATTTACTCAAACTTTATGAATGTGGAGACTTGACAAGAGCAGTCTTGGGGGTCTCAGCTACTTACCAAATAATTCAAAACAATTCCTTACATTGCACTGATCATTGCACATTGGAGATTATTGGAGAAGAGATAAATGATTAGTTCACAGTAAATCATAATACAGAGGACATTACTTCTACTGTATAAACAGACAGACAGGAATTATGGACACTTAGCCCTATTTACTACTTTCTAATGTTGATTGGTAGAGGCCTTTCTCAGAACAACCCATACCATGATTCATACTGGATACCTGTAGCTCCAGCTAGTTTGTCCCAGATTAGATGTTTAGCCCAACAGACTGGTCAGTTATTAATAATCTATAAAAAAATCTATTCCTGTTTTTTCCCCACAGTATGTCTTTAAATGATTTAGTGATTCATTCTGATGTTTGTATTTCAGAGAGTGGAGAAATGTCGGAAACAGGGGCCAAAACACCAACCAGAAAGAGGCACACTTCTTCAAGTCAGTGAACTACAGTATATACATATCCTCAAACCTTTATTTAAACAGTTGTATGAATGAATGAATGAATGAATGATTGAATGAATGAATGAATGAATGAAAACTTTATTTAACAGATTGCAGAATGGGTACAATACAATACGGCTCAATACACACAATTGTTAAGGGGATGCAGACCAGAGAAAGACGTTTGTCTTGTTTACATCAGGGTCCCCCATTTTCAATTCATAGTGACATTTATGACATACACAACATACATGACATCATGACATTTATGGCATAGGGACATACATGATATACAGGTATATACTGTTACATTTGTGACATATACGATATGCAAATATACACTACTGTTACCCATAGATCCTAACAAAAATATACATACGGTGGGGAGGGGACTGTCTATTAGGAGAGGGTGGGGGGGGGGGGGGGGGGGGTTCTTTGGGTTTGGACATTTACGGTGGCCAGTTTTGAATTGCAGCCTCCCGTAGGAGCTCTTTAACCCTTAACCCTTAACCCCGACAGAAGGTTAACCCTTTACTATCACACAACCGACGGTGATAGTAAAGGGTTAACCTTCTGTCGTGTGGCAGTGAAAGGGTTAACAGGCTGTTGTGTGGCAGTGAAAGGGTTAACCTTCTGTGTATTGTCGCAGTGAAAGGGTTAACCGTTTTGGTAGTGCGGCAGTGAAAGGGTTAAGAGTGGTTATGAATGTGGGTAGGGATTCACATCTTTTTACGGCTGTGGGTAGGGCGTTCCACATTGTTGTGGCATAATTGCGAAATGTGTTTAGTCCCTTGTTTGTGCCGAATCTGGGTTGCACTTGTGGAACTCCCTCTGGTGTTGTGGGGGTGGTACTCACTGACCCTTGGGAAGTATTTTGACATGTACATGGGTACCTGTGTGGTGTAGTGGATCTTGTAGACCAGGCCCATTGCAAGTTGCTGTACTCGTCTACTACAGCCATCCTCACCCCTGCCCACTTTGACAACCTAGGATGGCTTAGAGTAGACGACAGAGTACAGCAACTTGCAATGGGCCTGGTCTACAAGATACACTACACGACCAAGGTACCCATGTACATCATGTACGTCAAAATACTTCCCAAAGGTCAGTGAATACCACGACACCAGAGGAAGCTCAACAAATCATGTTAAACCCAGATTCGGCTCAAACAAGGGACTAAACACGTTTCGCAATTATGCCACAACAATGTGGAACGCCCTACCCACAGCTGTAAAATAATGTGAATCCCTACCCACCTTCAAAACCGCTCTTAAAGAGCACCTACGGGAGGCTGCAATTCGAAACTGGCCACCGTAAATGTCCAAACCCCCCACCCCCTCCTAATAGACAGTATCCTCCCCACCGCATGTATATATTCTCTCCCCGCCGTATGTATATTTCTCTCCCACCCACCCACCCCCTCCTAATGTACAGTCCCCTCCCCATCATATGTATATACTCTGTCAGGATCTATGGGTAACAGTACTGTATATTTGAATACCGTATATGTCACAAATGTATCAGTACTAAATACCTGTATGTCCCTATGCCATAAATGTCATGTATGTTGTGTATGTCATAAATGTCGATATGAATTGAAAATGGGGGACCCTGATGTAAACTAGACAAATGTCTTTCTCTGGTCTGCATCCCCTTAACAATTGTGTGTATTGGGCCGTACTGTATTGTACCCATTCTGCAATCTGTTCAATAAAGTTTAATTTAATTAATTTATTAAGGTAGTCAAAGTGGTTCTAGGAGTAAGGTCAAGCAGTAGTCTGACCCGTTTGTTTTGAGATGTTTGTAATCTTGTTTTTAGCACCTTTGAGGTGCTTTGGTACCATGAGGTGCAAGCATAGTCGTAGTACCCTTGAATGGGTGCTCCTGTTAGAGTCTTCAGGGTATTCTTGTTTACCAGAGAGGAGATCTGGTACAAGAATGTAAAAATCATTGAGGTTACCCTCGTTTCAAATCATGACAAGAAAACAAAAGGTAACAAAAGGTAATAAAAACAAGATTAAAAACGAAGGAAATCACCTAAGAGTTGAGTAAAGATTAGGATAATCAAAAACAAAACTGTGCATAGGTTGGATGAATATTGATTATTAAAGTGTGTTGAAGGATGTTTCATGAGTCAGGCGCATCAACAGAGAAGTCAGACCTTCCAAGCCCAGAACAAGCTTGAGGAACCAGCGAGTCATGTCAGTGAGTCAGATAGGGTCCAAAATTCAAATACAGCAACGTTGTCATGTAAGGTGGTAGCTTACAAGGGCTTTGTACATAAACAAATATACATAGCATATAGGCATATCTTTTCATCATCCAGTGTCATTATGAAGATTATTCTACTGTATCTGTTTCTATAAAATAAATTCTTGTGTTTCAGTGAGTGGAGAGACTACAGATGCAGACTCCAAAAAATCACCTTTGAGGAGTAAAAGTAAAAGCCTGTCCTGGATTCCTCCCCATAGTGAGACCACATCTCTTTCTCTGTTAATGATATTTAGTTTGAACTATGATACGTCTTAATACCATCTATAGATTGCTTATTAAGCGGAGATGATCATTTATTATCATATTATTATTAATGGTATCATGGAGACTTATGATTGATAATGATTAGAAAAAAAGGGGGAAAATATGGCATTCATTTTTCATTTTATTCTGACTGAAGTAAAAAATCTGCCAGTGTGTTCATTTCAGGTTTCAATGCAGATGACCATGTTGAGACAATGATGAAATAAGTGGCATTTTACAGTGTACATGACATTTCACGTTTCTTTTAATTTTTTTTGAACAAATGTTTTTTATTTTCCCTTTTTTACACGAAACAAGACAAACAATACAGTAACAGTAATAATCAACGATAAATCACAGGACAATAACAGAAATCATAATAACAATATTGACAGTCCAGTAATTAAATCAGAATGAAAGTAGACTAAAGGGCCTTTCTCACTTACCATTCAGGGCAGAATCAGCGCCCCCGGGGACGGGGGGGGAGTGTTCTCACTCAGACGGACACACCCCTTTTGGGTGCGAAGCGGCACCTATTCGTACTACCCCCCGCTGAACCTGGGACGCTTGAAATAGGTGGTTCTGGGTGCGCGCCAGTGACACACACAATGTCGTTACTTGCTTGAATTGTGGGCAGATAAAAACACACAGCAACAACTGGACAATACCCACTAAAACGATATTTATATCTTCTATATATATTCGAAATATATCAGATATAAAGCCCCTGGCTTGCACATAGCAGTCACGGAAGGGGGTAAAGACTTCCCTGGCTCGCATTAAGCCTGGTAACCTTTTTTGCCATAGCTATATATGTCTACTATACTTTCTTGTTCGAATGCATTTATTTCTATTAGACCAGTGGTGCCCAACCAGTCGGCCGTGGTCGACCAGTAGATCAATGACATGCAATATAATTGCCACGAGCGATGGGATGTTAGCTGCTGAACAGGCTAAGCTAACTAGCGTTAGCCATTAGCTTAGCGTTTAGCTGCTAGCCACAATGCTATACTATTATACTGGCATATTCCATTCACGTTAGCATGTAAGCTAACAAACTCGCCGCAGATGAGACTAAACTCCGCTTTTGGTGTTCAATTGTGTTGATGTTAGTTTTGTTTCATCAACAAATGAGAGGCAGAACACACAGTGAATGTATCCGTTTTGTTTATTGCACGTTCTTTGCTGAAAAATAAGTGCTACAGTGGCTATACTAGACTCTGCCGCCGTGTTAACACTCTTCCTGTCATCGCCTACGGCAAGCGTACACGCTCAAAACGCAAACCGTAAACAGAACCCGGAGCGAACAAAGACTGAAGTGTGTACACAAACTAGAGGGGGGAGAGGGAGGGGAGAAGTTCGCACCCGACCCGGAATGAGGACGGTACGGACCGGAACGGACCCAAACGAGTGAGTGAGAAAGGCCCCTAAATTATATAAAAATAATAAATACAATACATGGGCTCTTGCTCGCTCTCCCCCCCCCCCCCCCCACACAGGACCCGTACTTGGGCTATACATCCACTACTTCATTCAACATCAGAGAATTCCAAATTTATATGCGTTCCTTTATCTTATCCACCACAGCTACCCAGACTGCTATGCTGGCTTCATTAACACCTAAAATTTGTGCAGTAGATATCTCTAGATTAATCACATCGAGATAGGTGAGAATCCATACCTTCCGGCACATTTTATCCGGTTGAATTCAGCGTGATGCTATCAACTTTTTGGCAGCCGTAAGACCCGCCAAAATGAGTCTCTTTACATGTACAGAGGTCGATAACTGAGAAACATCATTCAACAACAATACAGAAGGCAGTGTAGGAATGGTCAGAGATAAGAATTCTGATAATTGATTGGTGATATTTTCCCAGAAAGTCTTACCAGGAGGGCATTCCCAATACATATGCATATATGTACCAATAGTATCGTTTGAACACAAGGAGCATCGAGAGTCAGGTCTGAGACCCATTAGGTACAATCGTCTAGGGGTCAGGTAAGTCCTATGAACAAAGTTAAGATTAATCTGTTGGTGATCTGGGTTGCGTGATGATAGCCGAACATTTTCCCAGACTGCATCCCAATCAAAATCTACTTCCAGGTTTTGGATATCCTTCCTCCAAACCAAGTCTAGGGGAATTACCTTATATGAGGACGTAAGTAAGTGGCGATAAAAGTCAGAGACGAAGCCTCTCGACGTCTCCTTGTCATAGAATAATTTGTGAAACCTGTGGTGCTCAAGTGGAACATCTAATGGGACTCCGTGAGCCTTCAAAGCTGCTCTTATTTGAAAATAGAAGAAAAAAGTGGAACTGGTGAGGTCAAATTTGTTGGATATATCTCGAAGACTGCGGAGACCATAGTCATCAAAAATATCCCCCAATGTGTGTATGCCTTTCTTATTCCCAATCAGGGTATCTGATAGGTTGTTGTTCAATAAGGAGTAAATTGTTATTAAATAGGGGGGAATGCCTGTGCCATTTATGGTGGTTAGTACACGTTTTCTGTGTGTCACGCCATATCCGGATCACATGTGTAATAAGAGGGCCAAATCTTAAGTTGCATTGCTTAATTGATATGTTGGTGTACACTATATCCTGCAGTCTATGTGGTGCCACTATGTTCTCCTCTAATGGTCTCCAGGATACCGCTGCTTGAGAATCAAACCAGGTGATCAGTGGTCTTAAAGAGAACGCTTTAAAGTAATAATTGAAGTCTGGAAAGGCTAAACCCCTGTCGGTTTTATTTCTCTGTGCAGTGGATCTTTTTAATCGTGGGCGTTTGCTGTTCCAAATAAATGTATATGCAGCAGAGAGTAGTTTTTGCCAGTAACCAGCAGAGGGGAGTAATGGCAACATGGAGCTGATGAAGTAAATTCTGGGCAAAACATTCATCTTAACTATTGACGCTCGGGCTTGTAATGAGTTTTTTAATTTTGACCACCTGCTGAAGTCATCTGTGATCCTGTCTCGCAATCCGGAATAATTATACTTCACCATTTGACTTATAGTGGGGAATATTTCAATTCCAAGACATTTAAAGTGTTCTACCATGGGTATATTTGCTGGGAGGATGGTAGCCTTCGCAGTCAAATTGAGTGGAAGGAAGGCCGATTTTGGCCAGTTTATAGTAGTGTTACTCCTGATAAAACCCTTAACCGAGTTCCATAAAATTCTGGGGTCTTGTACCGATCCCGCATTAAACTGCAGGTATTCAATGAGTTTATCTTTAAATGGCAGGTTGAATTCATTGTTCTTCAACAGTGTCGAGTTAAATTGCCATCTTGGGGCTCGGGATGTCATTCTACTGAGTGAACCCTTTAGAAGTAAATACTTGTGGTCTGACAATGCAATGGGCCCCAATTCAACGTCAAAGCTATCAAATAGTCTAGGGGATGCAAAAACATAATCTATTCTAGAAAAGGTTTTGTGTCTTGCTGAGAAAAAGGAAAAATCTCGTGCCGTTGGATTGAGCGATCGCCACAAATCAATTACTCCTGTGTCCTTGGACCAGGCCTGTAGTGCCGTAGAGGCCTGTCTCTGG
Source organism: Notolepis coatsorum (assembly GCF_963971535.1). Classification (NCBI taxonomy): domain Eukaryota; kingdom Metazoa; phylum Chordata; class Actinopteri; order Aulopiformes; family Paralepididae; genus Notolepis; species Notolepis coatsorum. Next base: position 148,895,782 of record NC_140169.1, on the reverse strand, counting down.
TCATAGGTTGTGGTCTGGGCAAAACATTCATCTTAACTATTGACGCTCGGGCTTGTAATGAGTTTTTTAATTTTGACCACCTGCTGAAGTCATCTGTGATCCTGTCTCGCAATCCGGAATAATTATACTTCACCATTTGACTTATAGTGGGGAATATTTCAATTCCAAGACATTTAAAGTGTTCTACCATGGGTATATTTGCTGGGAGGATGGTAGCCTTCGCAGTCAAATTGAGTGGAAGGAAGGCCGATTTTGGCCAGTTTATCTTAAATCCCGAGAAGATGAGGTAGGGAGGTGGCAGGGTTTTGCATGAACAAAATTACATCATCTGCATATAAGCTGATGTGATGCTGTGTGCCCTTAATTGAGATCGGTGCTATGGACTGAGATTGTCTTATGTACTGTGCTAAAGGTTCAAGGGATAGAGCAAATAGTCCGGGACTAAGAGGACAACCCTGTCTAGACGAGCGCGACACAGGGAAGAGTGGAGAGCAGAGTTTACCTGTTAAAATCATGGCCGATGGACCTGTATATAGTACTTTGATCATATGAATGAACCCTTCACCTAACCCCATCCTTCTAAGTACTGCCCATAAATAAGACCATTCCAACCTGTCAAAGGCCTTCATCGCGTCTAAGGATAAGACAGCCGTAGGGGGCGCGGCATCCTTGCTGGCATCTATCACATGCAGTAACCGTCTAATATTATCCGTGATCAGGCGGCCTCTTATCAAGCCTGTCTGATCAGGGTGAACTAGAGATGTCATGTGCTTTTGAAGTCGGATGGCTAGTACCTTAGCGTACAGCTTGAGGTCAGGTCCAAGGAGGCTTAAGGGTCTATAACTGCCACATTCGGTGGGGTCCTTATCTTTCTTAAGTAGGACAGATATGAGTGCCATATTGACATCCCTGGAAAAGTTTCCCTCTTTGACTGAGTGTAAAATCATATAAAGTAATAGGGGTCCAATTACATCCCAGCATGAGAGGTACAGTTTGGGCGGAATACCGTCCCAGCCAGGGGCCTTACCACTTTGCAAGTCAGAAATAGCCTCCCTAAGTTCCTCTAGTGTAATAGGTGCATCTAACCGTTTAGCGTCTTCCTCTGAGAGTTGTGGTAAGTTAATTTGATCCAGGAATTCCTCCAGCTTATTATGATCGAAGATCACTTCTGACTCGTACAGGTTAGAATAAAACGAACGAAAAGTCTCGTTGATTTTTTTGTGGTCGGTGGTAACCATCCCCTGTTGGTCCTTGATGGCAGGGATATCCGCAAATTGTTCACTGGCCCGTATCTTCATAGCTAGTAGGTGACTAGGTTTAGAGCCATGAAAGTAATAATGTTGTCTTGTTCTGTGTATTTGAAATTCAGATTGTTGTCTTAAGATGGAGTTAATCTCCTTTTTCAACATTTTTATTTGAAACTCCAGTCGACACGAGTAGTTGCGTTGTAAAGAGGAGAACAACGAAGAGTGAAGCCCTTCCAGTTCTACCAATTTAGAGAGATAGTAGTGTTACTCCTGATAAAACCCTTAACCGAGTTCCATAAAATTCTGGGGTCTTGTACCGATCCCGCATTAAACTGCAGGTATTCAATGAGTTTATCTTTAAATGGCAGGTTGAATTCATTGTTCTTCAACAGTGTCGAGTTAAATTGCCATCTTGGGGCTCGGGATGTCATTCTACTGAGTGAACCCTTTAGAAGTAAATACTTGTGGTCTGACAATGCAATGGGCCCCAATTCAACGTCAAAGCTATCAAATAGTCTAGGGGATGCAAAAACATAATCTATTCTAGAAAAGGTTTTGTGTCTTGCTGAGAAAAAGGAAAAATCTCGTGCCGTTGGATTGAGCGATCGCCACAAATCAATTACTCCTGTGTCCTTGGACCAGGCCTGTAGTGCCGTAGAGGCCTGTCTCTGGTCATAGGTTGTGGTGAGACTAGATTTATCAATCAAGGGATCCCAGATGGCATTAAAATCCGCACCAATTATAAATGAATACTCAGGGAGATCTAGCATCGCTCTAGTGAGTGAAGCATAGAAGTTAGCGTCATAAACATTAGGGGCGTAAGCCGCTACCAAATATTTTTTCCTGTTAAAGTAATCTATCTTGGCAATAGTAACTCGACGATCTGTATCAGACCATATGTCTAATAATTTAATATTCAACTTCCGTTTAGCTACTATAGCTACACCACGGGCCTTGGTGCCAAAGGAGGAGGAGCTTATGTTTTGATAGACGTTATCCGCCAGCTTTGCATTGTCAGCCATTAAAAGATCTGTTTCACTTAAAAGAGCCACATCAACCTGTTGTCTTTTCATCCATGTTAATACGCTTGTGCATCTATGATGAATATTAAGACCCCCTGTATTCCAAATCAAGATATTTAAATTAGCCATAGTCTAAACAGGTTGCAGTATGCCTGAATGTAATTCGTCTGGAGTAGCACTTCATAATAGATATATATCAAACTGTTAAGGTCCTGTTGAGATCCAAGCGTGAGCATTAAAACAAACATATAAAAAACAAAATAAAAACACAATCCCCCATTCCCACCCCCCTCCCCCCTTTAAAATACTTATCCAGTATCCCCATATCGAGCATATCAACCATAACAACCCTATGCATATTACCATAGGGTCTAAAACTCTCAAACCTACCATAAGTAGATTATTCTCTCTGCTAGCCACACTCCCTTAAAAAAAGAGATAAAATGCCTCAAAAAGTAGAGTGAATTCACTTAAACCTTATAAGAACATGGCTAAGTTTAAACAAGGAAAAAGAAAACCTAGAATTGGAATTATTGCAAAAGAAGGGGGGGGGGTTATAATATGTGTGCAGTGTGTCCACCAGGCCGGGGGGCGTGAATATTTTAGGCAACCAACTTGTGTTCAGCGTTTCTCTGATTGGCCACTACGCCCATGTGGCCACTGCGCGAGAGAGCTGCAGTGCGGAAATAGGCTGCATTCTATTGCCATTCTCTGCGACAAACTCTAACCTTAACCAACTCCGAAACAATGCCTAACCTTAACCCTAACCTTAACCAACTCCGAAACAATGCCTAAACTTAACCATAACCTTAACCAACTCCGAAAGAATATTGCCATGCTCTAAGACAAACTCTAACCTTAACCAACTCCGAAACAGCTTTTTATTGCACTGTTGTTTTTATTGGATTCTATTATATGTTGTACCACTGTATTTTTATTGGATTCTATTATATGTTGTACCACTGTATTGCACATCGTCGCGGGCAAGACCAGCCGCATTTCATTGTATACCTGTATGCCGTGACAATTAAAACTCTTGACTTGACTTGACAGCGCCTAAACTTAACCCTTCTAACCTTAACCAACTCCGAAACAATGCCTAACCTTAACCCTAACCTTAACCAACTACGAAACAATGCCTAAACTTAACCATAACCTAACAATGCCTAAACTTAACCGGCGAAAGAATGCACATTAAAAAAAAAAAAAAAAAAAGATTGAAGGGAATTGAACTGGTCACCAACACACCACAGGATCCACAGCAAGGCGGCGAACCAGTTGAGCTAGTCGTCGATGTTAAAAGAGGGGGAATTACGGCTACATAATGCTGCCGCGGCAGAGCTCCGCCGCTCTGCCGCTGCCGCGTCACCGCGGGGGCATGGCTAGACGCAAGTTGGTTGCCTTTAATATTCACGCGGCCGGGGGAGGGCGATGTTCCGCTGTGAAGTCTGTTGTTTCCTATGATTCACATAGAATAGAGGTTACAGAATATTCCAGCATTGTCATAGTGTAATTAGATCGCCGTGTCAGAAGAGGCGCTGTACAACAGTTCGTCTTATTTTTTTATTGACCTAGTAGGTCAACAGCATACAGACCCGGCGCCATGGGCGGGCATTGGGGGGCCGGGCCTGCCCACAGAGTCAGCTGTGCCCACACTGGTAAAAAAAAAAAAAGTCAATCAAAGTCAACTATCCAAATCCTTAGTCGGGGACAGCCCTAGTGGGCACTGATGTCAACAACAACACTACTGAAGCTAGCACGGCACTCTGTGAGAATTAGTTTTCTACCCTCAAGAACGTCTTTACAGAACATCACCTTAGTATGCTTCATCGACGCAAGGCCAATTTAATTCAGTTGGCATTTGAGAAGGACTTAACAAAAAATGAGTGGAGGGGCAGTGTTTTAAGAAGATTTCACTCTGTCCCCAAACGCCGCTCTACTTATGATGGTGATTAGCCTGTGGAGGAATTTTGTTTGCTTTTTTATGCACTTTATTTTTGTCAGTTCAGTTCAGTTTTCAGTGAATTCAGAAGTGTTGAATAAATGGAGACTTTTCAAAGATATAGAATAGAATAGAATAGAAATGTATTATCCTGGGGGAAATTTGACACTGCAAATCACTCAAAATTAAACATTTAGACAGAACAAGTCACGAATAAGAATAACAAAACAAATGGCCTAAGAATAGAATAAAATGAAATAGAATACAAATTAGGGATGTCCGATATTATCGGCCTACCGATATTATCGGCCGATATCGGCATTAAAATGTGATATCGGAAAATATCGGTATCGGGTTTCAAATTTTTTATTATTATTTTTTTCATTTCTATAACTTTTATTTACCCAGGCAAGCAAGTAAGAACAAATTCTGATTTTATTTATTGTCAAAAGTATGCATAATGTTGTGTTAATTCCACAACAAGAGATATGTAATGTTAATTACCTGAAATTATTCAATTTTTTGGGTGGGGAAACCCTGCATATATCGGTATCGGTTGATATCGGTATCGGAAATTAAGAGTTGGACAATATCGGTATATCGGTATCTGTAAAAAAGCCAATATCGAGCATCCCTAATAAAAATAGAATAAAATATACAGTAAATAAATGTAAAAATATACTGAAGTCTACAGTAGGTGTAATATTGCACAGTGCTGTTTAAAAAGTAAGAGTCCAGAAAGATGGTAACTGTCACTCTGTGCTCAGTGATGCAGTGAGGCACAGTGATGCATTGTATAGTCTGATGGCTGTCGGAATGAAGGACTCCCTGTGCCGTTCAGTGCTGCATTTAGGTAGTGTGAGCCTATAACATGCTCCTCCTGTCAGCCAAGTCTGTGTATAGTGGGTGGGAGGGGTTTTCCCTGATGGCCTGGAGCTTAGCAAGGCTCCTCCTCTCCGCCACCCTCACTAGAGTCCAGCTCCACCCCAACCTCGCTACTGGCCTTCCTGACCATCTTATCCAGCCTGTTTGTGTCCCCTGCTCTCAGTCCGCTGCCCCAGCAGGTCTGTTATATATATATCCGTTCAGTCTGTTTTTGTATAAGTGAATGTTCTTAAAATTTGATTTTTCAATTGCCTCTCTGCTGTTTAGTTCAGCACCGTGGGCAGCGCCAAGCAAGCCACAGCGCCGCTGTCCCAGCTGAAACGTATAAAAGGGAACCTGTGTTGAAAAACCATTGTGCCCCCCCGAGAACATTTTATGCCCCCCCACTAATTTGTTTCTGCAGCCTGGTCTGACAGCATATGAACCTCAGATGATGACGTATGCCGTGTGTGTGGTTAGCAGAACGTATCTGAAATGTTAATGGATCTTTGAAGTCCAATAAAAATATGTACACACACACAGAATACATTTTAAAAAAACGCTACACGGACCCACAGAGGTATTAAGCCAAGTCATGGCGCGACGTAAGTGACATGCATAAAAGTCATAGATCATTTAAACAGAGCTATCGTTTATCTCCCCAGCCTTAGTGGACGTATAAAAAATCATGCAATGGTTATACAAAATAAAACCGACCAAACCCCCCTTATATCGGATGTAGCGAAACTTTTAAATAAAGTATCTAGGCGATACCCAGCGTCACATAGTTAACCTATTTATAAAAACAAAGTTATAGAAATTATATCACGCCGCTCGGCGTTTAAGCCATAACGAAGTGCTAACTGCACAAAAACAGGCTACTGTCGCCTAGTACGTGGCCTCCTCCTGGGTCTTCAAGAAGGTTGCGGCTTCCTTAGGCGAGGAAATCGGTATCCTCACTCCGTCTTTGGTAATGAACAGCTTCGCAGGGTATTGTAGGGACGGTTTGAAACCTAGATTGTAGAGTGGGCCCATGACGGCTCTGTAGCGGGAACGCTGACCCACGACTTCAGGACAGTAGTCTTCAAAGATTTGGACTGGTTTCCCTCCGTATACCAGCTTACCCCTCCTCTTCCGTGCCTCCCGAATAATTATTTATTTTATTCCATAATGACGTTGGCTAGCAATGACTGCTCTAGGCCTGGAGCTATTTGTTGCTTTGGCACCGGCTCTGTAACACTGGTCCAATTCGGGTGTCATAGGGAGGATCCCCTCCCCCAGAATATCAACCAGTATCTTTGCAAACAAGACATTGGGTTGGTCACTATTCACGGACTCATCCAGTCCTATTATGCAAATATTGGATCGACGGATACGGGATTCGACGTCGGTTAGCTTAGCCTTTAGCTTATCATTGCTTTCTTCTAAAGCCAAACATCTAGCATCTATCACGTCCACCGTGTCAGTCCAAGTATTCAAGCCGGCTTCCACAGTGGTCAGACGCCCAGCATGTTCACCAACCGCAGCCCAGAGATAGAGGTAGCCTGGTTGGTTAAGGATTGTACACCGTCCGTTAAGGATTGCCTGAGCTCTTCGATTAGCTTAGCAATGGCGATCATATCAGTGGGAACGTCGTCTTTCTTTGATTCGCTTCTCGTTGATTTCTTCATTGTGGTTTTCAATCAAAATAGTTAGTAGGAAACCTAAGGTGATGTATACATAAAGGTTTAACCGAGTTGAGAGTATAAAAAGAGGCTTTTAAAGTTAAAATATAAAAAAAAGGGAGTAGCAGCGTAGCAGAGTGCGACTTCACATCCTCGACCCGGAACCGGAACTCCCCACATTTCACCTTTCTAAAGGAACACTGTCTGTTTAAATCTTGAACGACAGACGGAAATCCTATGTGAAGTGGACAAATAATGTCTCAGTGATGTACTTCTGTTTATCTGTTTGATTATGAATAATAGTAAACTGTGGTTTTTCATACATAAATGTCAATATGTTTTTCTTTCAATTCAACAGAAAACCTTCACCTCATCACTGAAAGCGCTGTGAAGGGTGTTATAGGCCATGATGTCATCCTCTCCTGTCGCCTCTTTCCTGAGACCAGTGCTGTTTTCATGACAATCAGGTGGTTTAAAGAGACGGAATGTATTTACCTGTATAAGAATGGTCTGGCAATAGAGGGGAGGGGCTACATGGACAGACTGACCAGTCTGACCAATCAGGAGCTGGAGAGAGGCAGCGTGTCTCTGACACTAAGAGGCTTCAGAGAGGATCATGATGAAGGAGTTTACATCTGTCAGGTCGTCTATGGCGACCAGCAGGGGGAGACTGTTGTGGGGTTAAGCTATGGTAAGTAATTCTACTGCTACATTATCAACCTTGACATGAACAATGGTATGATGCCATGTATGTCCAGACAATTTTCAAGCAACATTTTAAATAATTCATAGCTAAAGACATTTTTATTTTAGAAGCTGAATAACTTTATTATCAAATACAAATATTATATGATATCTTCTTTTTTTCTTTTCTTCTAAATGTGTTTCTGGCATTGTTTGTAGGGCCGGGCCAAATGCAGGGGCCTGCTCTGAGTCTTCATTTTGTTAGACATGAGCACTACCACATAAACTAGTTTAATCTCTCCTGCAAATAAATCTCACAAGTTTAATCTGTCAAATAAACCACCAGCACACAATTTTGTTACATGAGGAACACATTAATTTGCTATCTGATGTTATTTGTTTATTATCATTTTCTTTTACAGGGGGTGTATTGGGTGAGTAGATCTTTATTTCTTCCTAAACTCCCAATATGATTTAATTACTAAGTAAATAAAAAATCAATCTTCTAAAAGTGATCTTCTAGGTATCTTTTACTTTGATATTCTATGATTATCTTATAGTGTTTGTACATTCAATACTAAAAGGTAAAACTGACTTGACTATTGTGTTCTGAGTGACACATTCATTTTATAAAGAGATTTGTTTATTTTTACAGGGTTATGGCAGGGTGAGTATATTTATATATGTTTTTCTCTCTCAATTCCCAATATGTTTCAAATGTCAAAGTTAAAATATACAGCAAAACATTAATTGTATAACCTTTTCCCCCTCATACAGCATTTACAAAGGGTGAGTATATCTAGATCAGTTTTGCTTCTTGAACTCCAATAGTTTTTTTTTTATTATTATAATTTTTTATGTTTTTGTAGATTTGTATTGGTTTGTACTACCGGGCAGTCCGGTAGAGAGAGAGGGAGAGGAGGAAATGGGAGACAGAGCAGGGGAAGACATTCGGCAAAGGACGGCGGGTCCGGGAGTCGAACCCGGGTTGGCCGTTTCGCAACGCAGCGCGTTACATGGTGTGCTACTATAGAGCGCCCTTTCCAATAGGTTTCTAATAAGTTAAGTGACCTTCAAGTTATATTTTGTTATATATTCTATGAATATCTGATAGTGTTTGTACATTCAAGACTATTTTACCAGAGCACACAAATAGAGCAGATGTGTGGGTTGGAGTTGAGTGAGTAACTTATAATACCATACTGTACTGTGAGATATAGATAAAGGCTAATATAATAACGATAGTTTGGAGTAGGAAAAAGCTGATTAATCAGCAGATATATTTATACTAATTAATTAATTAAATAAAAACGGGACAATAATTTTGTATTGGTGAAAACGAGACAGGTACAACAGTTATTTATATATTACCATATTTATCTATTTTGAAAAATCTAAGAAACAACAACAAATATAAATAAATTCAATATAGCTATATTTTTTATTTAAACCTTTGTGTATTTAGTATATATTAAAATCTACATGATTTAAGTTGCACTTTAAGTACTAATATATAGGGGACTGAAACTGCAGCTTTTTAAACTTGTCTCTTTCCCTCCGTTTCTCTCTCCCTCCCTCTCTCTCTCTCTCCCTCCCTCCTCCCCCCTTTAAATATGTGCATCTTACAGTCTTTCATTTGAGTTTAAAAGCTGGTACTAGCCGTGTGCCTGATATCAAGACACAAAATCTGCGATGTGATTTAGTGGATTACACCATTGGAAGCTGTTCTATTTACAATGGGGACTTGTACACTGAAATGGCCAGGATAAGGATTACTACTTCTGTTGCGCGCCCCATTACAGTGTTAAATGCACTCTTACAGACCATTAATGGTTTCCATGTTGGAAAAAGGACACTGTCAAAACTTCAAAAGTAAAAAAATACTGTACACTTTCTAACAACTCCAAAACTGTCTTATTTACATGTTGTAATTTTCCGATATTTTTTTACACAAGTCACAACATGTAAATAGAACAGTTTTGGAGTTGTTGGAAAGTGTATTTTGTTACTTTTGACGGTAGGATGATGGTCCGTATCCACTCCCAGTCATTGTGTAAACTAGCTAGCATGCTGTGTGGGTATCTCTCTCTGTACTGCATGCACACCGATGAGAATAGTATATGTTCTTGTCTGACTCTGGAGAAGATGGCAAATTAATTCATGTTTGTTCCTTTAAAACATAGAACTAACCTCTCTCTTTGTAAACAGTGAAAACTGAACGGTACCTAGAGAAAGAGACAGTGGAGCAGAAGCAGAGAAGATCAGAAACAGCTCTTCAGCTTGGTAAGTGAGAGGATCTGGATGAGAAGGTGGAGACATTGTTTTAATTAAAGTATACTGTGACAGATTGAATATAGTGATTTGCAGTGGCGGCTGCTGACCAAATTTTTTGGTGAAGCACAAATTATTATATTATATGTTAAATTATATTTTTAAAACATCCCCCAATGTGTGTGTCAGTGGTGGCTGTGAGTTAAAAATATTGGGGAGGACGGGAGAGATACAAAAAAAAAAAATATATATATATATATATATATATATATATATATATATATATATATATATATATATATATATATATATATATATATATATATATAAGTAATAAAGAAGTACAGACACACAGTGTGGTTATGAAGACAGCAGACAGACACTACAGTTAAAGACAACAGGCACTAGTAAAATACCTTGGAGTAACTCTTGACACACACGCCTCACTTACAAACATCACATTAATAGCTTAGTCAAGAAGGCAAATCAAAAACTATTTGTTTACAGCCAGATCATCAGACCATTTCTCACCCTCACTGTTTCAAACACATATCTACATGCAATTTTTCTTTCACCAATATCTTACTGTCTCCCAATCTGGTCCCTCACAACAAAGGAAATTATAGGAAATTATATCGGTAGGCGGGGTGGGGGAAACTGTACAACTGTACACGCAAAACTGTACAATGGAATATCGACGAAACCATACTTGGTAGAAGAGGGTCTCTATTCTTGGGTTAGGTCATTTACTGTACATTGGAGGGGGTTGGGTTAGGACGTTACATTCACATCACTCAGCACTATAGGAAATGAATGACACACACACGCACGTGCACACACACACACACACGCACACACAGAGGCCAGGCCACAGCAGACCCCCAGCCAATTAATTCATAATCAACACAGGCTCCAACTCAATATCAATAACCACGGCGCGCGTCGCCAACACACACACACACACACACAAGGACGAGATGGGTTAGGCGCAGAGACTCAATCGCATCGGCGACTGAATGAATGAATGAATGAATGAATGAATGAATGAATGAATGACTTTATTTGACAATATAAAAATAAACATGTGACAGAAGAGCACAGTCAGGATATACTGCCAAGGATAATACACAAAAAAGCTCAGAGCTTATTTCCATTGTGGTCCTTGTAGGGGGGTGGGGGAGTGTGATGCTTAATACGTGCATCATACAAAACGTGACATCACAACACATCACATAGACCAGGGGTCTCAAACTCAATTTACCTGGGGGCCGCTGGAGGTAGAGTCTGGGTGAGGCTGGGCCGCATCAAATATTCCACAAAAAAAGGGTTTCAAGTATTAAAAAAAAAAGTACAACTGATCCAATCTTCTCAATCTTTAGCAATAACATTTCAGAACATGAACAGTTCTTCAGAACATGAATGGTTCTTCAGGCTTCTCAGTGGTGTCAGTGGACTCATTCACAGCTATGGAAATGCACTGTGCATTTTTTTTATTCTATCACAAAGCTGTTTATAAAAAAAATAGGTAAAAACCATATTATGCGTTTTCATCAATAAATAAATGCCCCACATTTTTTTATAGATTGGGGGCCCACAAATTGATTCTTTTATGGGGCCCAGCTACGCCCAGCTACGCCCCTGGCTGGGACTCAGGCTGAACGCATATTTTCCCGTCCATTCACCTTTGAATTGCAGTCGACTTTTCTTTTACTGACCATCTTTGAAAATGCCATATTTTTCTGCTGGCTGCCTGCTGGCGAAAATAGGCTAATAGCTACATTTATCTCACAGAGATAAAACTGGGAGCGAGTTTACTGTAGATGCGCTTTCAACTCTGCTCCGACTTGAACTGAAAGAGAGAGACGACATGCAGTCCGTGAAGACCCGCCCTACTCCCCTACTCTGCCTCTGATTCGCAGACTGTGGGTGAGGGGGAAAAACGCTGACGGGACGCGTATGTGATTGGACCAGACTCGTACACAGGCAGACAGTGGCAGTGCTGCGGGACATGCATTAGGAGGAGATAGCGAGGATGCATTTGCTTCCACTTAACTTGATATCACTCCGGAATCACGTTTCAACCAAGTCACTAACATAACGTTGCTGTCATGAGCCTGAAACTTCATACTCTCGCGCAACGACTCGGCAAACAGTAGTGCGCGGACCGCATTAACACTACACTTTGATGTCCAGTAGGGGGCCGTAAAATATCATCCCGCGGGCCGCAATTGGCCCGCAGGCCGCGAGTTTGAGACCCCTGACATAGACCATTTAACATTTCTATACATACAGACTCATACAACATGCAAGGGTGCCTTAAACTAAGTGTCTAGGTATAGTCCCTTTTGAGCCATGTCTTCAGGCTGGACTTGAATCTAACGGCATTGTCTATGATTTTCAGTTCGCTGGGCAGACTATTCCAATAGACAGCTGCTGAATACAGAAAAGACTCCTTCCCCATACAGCTCCTGAATCTGACTGGCACAAAGTCAGTTGAGCTGCGCCTAGTTTGGTATGCATGGGTGTCTCTGATTCTGAGGAATGCATGTGTGTGTGTGTGTGTATCCCGGTGTGTGTGTGCCGCTCCAATTGCATGTCCAGTTCGTTGCATGCCGAATAAAGACCCCCTAAAGAGGTCCTGCATTACACACGCAAGGCCACAGCGGGCCAATTAATTCATAATCAACCAGAGCATGTGTACGGAGCAGCGCGGACAAGAAATCCGCTCTTCGCTCTAGACGGCTTGTTCCGCTCCGCTAATCGCTCATGTTGATCCCGCAGCCACGCAGCTCAGCGCTCCGCCCCGCTCACCTTCATTTACGAATCAAGCGCTCCCCACTCCACATCGCTCCACAGCTCGCTCGGCAGATTTTTTTTTTGGAGCATGATGTAAATTAGCCTGATTTGACCAAACTACAACAGTCTACACCCCCTGGGCCCCTTAACAATTGTTTGTATTGAGCCGTATTGTAATTGTACCCATTCTGCAATGTTAAATAACGTAATATCCATTCAACTAGCTCTACTAAGCTATGGTAGCTAGCCTAGTCACAATGCTATGGTCGCTGCCATTCACGTTAGCATGTAAGCTAACATCAACAACAATGGCGTAATATACTTTGGTCTAGCAGGATGTGAGTGACGGTTCACCCTTCTCATTGGTTGAAAATGGCCTTCATGTTTGTACATCGCCACCTGTTGGTTTGGCATTGTACTACATGTATATTACATCAGTGTTAAACCACTGTGAGCGGCCCGGAGCGGATTGGAGCGGAGGAGAACTCTCGCTCCGGAAGTCGCGCCGACCCATTTTAAAACCCACTCCGTCGCTCACGTCAAAACAGCACGCTCCGCTCCCCGCGCCGCTCTCGCGCCGCGCCGCTCACATGCCCTGTAATCAACACAGGCCCGCCCCACACAGCTACTAAATATAAAAAATAAAATCCTGAGCCCAACCCGTGCAGTCTTTTTGCAATGAGTGATTGACAGCTGGCCTTTATGTGTTATCATGGGATCAGGCCAGGTCAGAGAGCTCAGAGCTGTCACTTGGACATTTTTGAAGAAAAAAGGCAGACAGTGGCTTTGTTTTTTTCACAGATGAAAACATTTCTAATACAAAAATTATAATAATAATAAAAAAAAAATATATATATATATGTATATTAATAATAATATTATTTTTTCTTTTTTGTTCTTGTCTGTATATTACTAGTGAAGCACTGCCTCACTAGTTGTCATGCAATAACCTCCACTGGTGGTTTGCCAATAAAAAAGTTAATCACTGAAGTTTGTTTCAAAAAAAATTTCAACTCCACAGGTATGTTGAAACAATCACCCATTAACTTATCCCCTCTCATCCTAATATAGAAACCAAGATGGTTCAACGAGAACAGACTAAACAACTAGAGGACATGAATGAGACTTTGAGAGAATCTGAAAAAAGACTAAAAGAAATAAATTATACATTGGAGGATCAACTACAGGACTCAGAGAAAAGACTGAAGAAAACCACACAGGAACTGGATGAGAGGATCAGAGTCCTTCAGGACAAAGAAACACAAGTGAAACAGAACGAGACTCGACTCCAGAACACTGTCAACGAGATGGAGGAGAGTAAGAGACAGCTAGATGAAATGACCCAACGATACAGAAAGAAAGAAAGACAACTGGATGAAATTACACAACGAAACACAGAGAAAGAAGGACAACTGGATGAAATGACTCAAGGAAACAAAAAGAAAGAAGGACAACTGGATGAAATGACTCAACGAAACACAGAGAAAGAAGGACAACTGGATGAAATGACCAGACAAAACAAAGAGAAGGAAAGACAACTAGATGAAATGACCCAACGATACAGAGAGAAATACAGACAACTGGATGAAATGACCCAACGGAACGCAGAGATAGAAAAACAACTGGATGAAATTACCACTAAGTTTGGTGAGATCATATTTTTACTGTGTTAATATTTATATTTTTACTGTGTTGATATTTATTTTTTGTTATGTCATATCAGATGTCACAAAACACATGTTTCTGCTGTGATTGATCCAAACAGACCATGTCAAGAAAAGGCTGTAGTTCTTAACCCCTTAAACCAGATTAATACAGAACATATTAATTAATGTTGCGTTTCTTTTTCAATATAGCCAAAACTAAATACCCTAACCCTGTCAATACAGCAGTCAACATGTATATTTTCAGCACTACGTTTGTTTACCAATAAATGTAAGTGTTATTAGTGAAATTATGAGTTTATAAATATCTCAGCACATCCAGACGGAAACCGGATGAATTAGATGGAATTAAAGCAAGCTGTCATAAGTGTGTGTAGTCCTATGAACGAGGAGACCCACGGCTTTCGATCGGCTTTAAAATTTCATAAAACTACACTTCCCAGCTCACGCCAGCCCATTTCGATCATTTGACTTCCAGCGTGAACTTAAATCTTTTTACGTTATCTTCGGGATCATATCTCACGGGACGAACAAACCTGAACGTTATTGCCATAAAATAGATTGTAGTTAGTTTCTTTACCCTTCTGTGAACGTTAGAAAAATACTGTGGCTCAATCAGATGAAAAATGGCGGAGCAATTTACATTACAAAAAAGTAACTGTACTTACAGTAGATTTCATTCACGTTTTTGCTGCCCTGTCAGGGGTGCCTGGTGGTACTAAATCCAGATTGAACTCTGCCGTTGGAAAGAGTAGATTTGGCCCGATCCAAAAATGTGTAACATGGCCATAATAAGGTCATTTATAGGCCTGATATTCTATATTCTATATTCATATTCATGAACAAGACGAAAGTCTTTCTCTGGTCTGCATTCCCTTAACAATTGTGTGTATTGAGCCGTACTGTACTGTACTGTACCCATTCTGCAATCTGTTAAATACAATTTTCATTCATTCATTCATTCATTCAACGTTAGCATGGTGTTATTCACCGAAAATGAAAATGTATATTCTCCTTTGGTTCATTACAATTTACTCAAGCCTATAGACATACAATATTTGTGACACTCTGAATACATTCCCTGAGATCCATAGATGTCCCTAGATACCAAGAACATGCAAATGGACCTTGTAGAAGTGGAGCAATCTTCCATTTACTTAAGTATGTATTTTTAGGTGATTTTCTGAAAATATGGCTATAGGGTTTAAGAGGTTAAACTGTTAATCTGACATGGATATAAAAACATATGGCAGTTGAGTTATAAACTCATAGTCATCACTAATGTGACATTCACATATAACTACATACAGAGGATGCTGTCCAAATACTGTTGAAGCTACAAATAACTGTATACTCTATCTGTCATTACAGCACAACAGATATGTAGCCTGAAAACTGAAGTTGAGACACTGAGGATGAGATTGCCAACCCGACAGACTGGTGAGTTTTAACCTCTAAACAATCGCCCCCAAAAGTGGTCATTTTAGTTTTCGTTTTTTGAGGACTGCATACTTTTTTGCAAATCCAAAATACTATACTTTATACTTATATGCATGAGCCTGGTCTCTTTTGAAAGATGGCATTCTGAAGATTCTGATACAATAAAGAAAATTCACTTTTAGTGCTAATGAAATAGAGTGACATACTGTAGGTCTGAACTTGAGTTGTAGAAAGACCTGTTACTCAAGTTTTTCTGTAGTAGTTAGTAGTCCAGAAGTAGTATTTCCCCAAAAATGTGTATGGCTGAAAAGACACCCTGGGTCCATAGCCTGAAGTCTTGTGTAGTACTGTACATGTACAGATTTCATAAAAATCTGTTCAGAAATTAGTGATTAGGAGCGATTTTGGTAAACTTTGTAGCGTTCCTGGTTTCCTTTTCCTCATAGACTTCTCTTCCTGTTTTCGCTTGTGACTTTTCACCTAGATCCTTGATTCGTACATCCCCACGTGGGGCCGTTGCATGCTAAGAGATTTCTATTAAATATATATTTGTGTTTCCATGTCTTTAAATGATATAGTGATGGAAACTGATGTTTGTATTTCAGAGAGTGAAGAAATGTCTGAAACAGGTGCCAAACTATACCAATCACAAAGAGACACATGGGACTTCCTCTTTCACGTCATGATATATATTAAACACGTTTCTTTATATATATATATATATATATATATATATATATATATATATCCTTATTATAAAGATGCTTTTACTGTATTTGGTTGTATAAAAATACATATTCTTTAACCATCGAGTCTTTTTCAGTTTCAGTGATCGGAGAGACTACAGATGCAGAGGCCACACTACAACTGTTGAAGACAAAAAGCATATCATGCAATCCTCCACATAGTGAGAGCACATCTCTTTCTCTACATGTTACTGATGTTTTGTTTATACTATGATACATTTTAATCATCATCTATATATGGTTTAATACGTGTTTTAATGGCATAGTTTAAAATGCGGAGGTGCTCATTTTAATATCATCTGTATATTGTTTTTTTAAGTGCATGTGATCATTTTAATATGAAATATGTACATTGTTTAATAAGTGGAGGTAATCATTATTTAATAATGCCATCATCTATGTTTTAATATAATGTATATATTGTTTAATAAGTGTAGATGATCATTTTAATATCATCTTTATACAGCACAACAGAAGACTGAAATTGAGACACTGACGATTAGATTTGTAGCCAGACAGACCGGTCAGTTATTAATGATCTATTAAACATTTATTTGTTTCTATATATTTGAATGATTCAGTGATGGATTCTGATGTTTGTATTTCAGAGAGTGAAGAAATGCCTGAAACAGGTGTCAAACCACCAATCAGAAAGAGACACAGCACAACTCCTTCTTCATGTCAGTGAACTATTGAAATACTTGTCAAATCATCGAGGTTAACCTAACTCCCAAACATGAGGAGTAAACTGAATTTAGGTAGTAACTAGGGCTGACCCCGATTAGTAGAATAGTCGACTAATAGATCGAAAGGAGCCGTAGTCGACTGCCAACCTCTTAGTCGAATGCAAACAAATAAATAATAATAAGATATATATATAAAAAAAAAATTATCATTCTTTCCAAAAGCAAAGAGGCCTAGAATGCTAACGCTAATGGCGCGCATACCAGCAGGGCTAACTGCCTAAGAAAATGGGCACAGAGGCACTGAAAGAGGATTTCACCCATCTAATGAACACACTAGACAAATATCAAGTTGTAGCCATCAGTGGACCAATTGCATGCTTTCGCGACTCCTTCAGACATTAAACCTTTCTCCACCAAAAACGTCATACAACGGGTTTCAAGTTCATGCGAATTCTGCTAGATCACGGCGTACGACGTGATTCTGATCATATTTCATATTTTCGCCATGGTATTCATATTTCACTCACGGAGCCTTGTCGGATGCTGTGTGAGCCAGCACAACTCTGCAACGCTTCAATACTGCCACCTGGTGGCTGATCGGCGAGTTGCAACCGGAAGTGGATCTCTTGTGATCCCGGTGCGTCTCCCTATTCCGTCCGGCCACTCGTATATCATCGCGGGACTCAATACACACACCGTGGATATTGATCGTTGCCATAACTCAATAATCTACATGATTTGGGCGTGTATTAGTAATATACAAAGCGGAAATGGATCGCCTCGATCCCCACCACATAACTGGGATCTGTTTGCTCCACTGTCATCGTCCAACGCTAAGAGGAGACTGACGTGAGTTTCAGCGTTTTTGTTTATCATTTTCGATACAAACTGCTCTGATCTATATATCACCCATACTACATAAATCATTTAACGTCGGTCACGGAATTATAAACGACACCCCCCCCCCCCCTCCGTTCACCCGTGCATGATCAGTCATAACGTTTAGGACCATGTACAGTTGAACATTTTAATATAGCGTTGATCGGTATCAAACAGCATTTGATAATCTAATATATGCATTTATGTCTATATCTCACGTTCTAGGAAATACTGCAGAAAACGATGAAAACATATTTATACTCTAGACGGTATTTTCGTATGAATGTGTGAATGAAAAAGTTAAACGTTCCTACATCCTGAACGATAGATAATCGATGTTGAATGGGCCATAGTAATGTCAATTTAGCAATACAATTAAAAAAGTTATAGCCTTGCAAAGAAGGTGAACATCTCCATAGACTTACAGTACTGGCAGAGAATGGTATAAGATGATCAAAGTGGTGGCAGGGAATGGGTTAAGCACCCCCCACAGCCGAAATAGAATGATAAATATATATTTGTTTACTTAAATTTGTATTTGCAGTTTTGATTTATAAACAAAATAGACATTTCGACAAACAAAATTATAAAGACATAATATAAAAAAAAAATTGAAAAGAAAAGGGTGGCATGGGTTCTTCGGTCCATTCTATTTTTACATTGTTTATTTACATTCAAATTTCTATTCTTGTTTCCTTTTCATTCTTCTGTGATGTCATTTCTTTTCTTCCTATATTCCTCCCACTTTTCCCATTTTGACTCAAATTTCTCCTCTTGTAGCCTCAGCATATGTGTGATTCTCTCCATTTCCTGTATCCCCTCTATTATCTCTGTCCATTGTTCCTTCGTCTGTGCTTCTACCCTGTACCACAGTTTAGTCAATACTTTCTTGGCTGCTACTAATAGTATCTTAATCAAATATTTGTGTTCTCCCTGAATTTCTTTCTGTGACAAGTTCCCTAGGTACTTGACCTGTCTGGGGTATTTCATATCCAACTATTTCATTTATTATCTCTCCTATCTCTTCCCAATAGTTTCTTATTTTCTGACATTCCCAGAATATGTGTGCGGTTCGCTATTTCTTGCCCACATTTTCTCCAACATGGCTTCTGTGTTGGCATGTAATTGCCCTGTATTTCTGGTGTTATAAAGAATTAGGTCGTCTACATAATGGTCATCGAGTCTCCTTCTATCCCTTCTCTCAGTCCCCATATTCGGATATTATTTCTCCTTGACCTCCCCTCCAAGTCCGTTAGCTTCTCTCTCATCATGTTGCCATTAGAATTCCTTGTATTTCTGTATTCCATTCCTCTGTTTTGGCCGTCCCTTCTTTCATTCTGTTGATGTTATTCTGAATGTTCTGCGTGATCGCTTGGTTAGCTATTGTGCTAGCTTGCATGCTAGTCTGTATGCTAGCTTGTAGCTCCTCTACCCAGGTGGGTACCTCTACTCTGTCGTCTTGCGCCATGCTAGCTTGATTTACCTGCTGCGTCACCTCCTCGTGTCGATAACTTTTCTCCGGTGTTTGTATTTCTTCTGGAGTCGCTTTTCTTTCGCTTGTTCTCGTGTTCATCCTTCCTTTTCTCTTTTATCATTGAATTGTCACTTTTTATTTTGTTTTAGATGTTCTTTGACCGGGAGCTCTTTTCTATGGCCGCTTACCTGAACATCTCAAACCGGAAGTCCAGAATGATAATTTTTTTTATAAACAATTCATTTTAATTTTTTAAGATTTTTGCATTCGGGGGGGTAGTCAACTACCAGTCGACTATTGGCAAATTTCGGCCAATCAAAGTCGACTATCTAAATCCTTAGTCGGGGACAGCCCTATAGTAACACAAGATAGAAGCAAAGATACAAACTGGGGGAAATCACCTAATACACATGATAGAAATTTAGATAAATCAAAGAAAATCTGCTAAAACAATTACAAACTGATATACAGTGGTTAGTGACCATAGCTTTGAACTGTGCATAGGTTGGAAGAGTATTCATCTTTGAAGGATGTTTCATGAGTCATGAACAGAAACGGCAGACCTTCCAAGCTCAGAACAAGCTTGAGGAACCTTAAGTACAAGCAAGTAATTTCAGTGAGTCAGATATGGTCAGGACAGCAGCGGTGCAAAGGTGGTAGCTTACCAATAATGGCTTTGCACACAAACAAATATATATAGCATATAGATTAAAATGTTCATCATCCAGTGTCATTATGAACATTATTTTACTGCATTTGGTTCTATAAAATCAATTCTTGTGTTTCAGTGGGTGGAGAGACTACAGATGCAGACTCCAAACGGTTGAGGAGTCAAAGCATCACATCAATTCCTCCACATAGTGAGACCACAACTATTTATCTATGTTACTGATGTTTTGTTTATACTATGCCACATCTCACTATTATCATCTATCTAGTTTAATAAGTTGAGGTGATCATTTTAATATAATAATGTATGTTTCATAAGTGGAGTGATAACTTATTATGTTATTATATAATAGCTCATGAAGACCTACAATTGAAAATGATTAGTAAAGACACAAAATAATGTAAACTAATTATAAGGTAAAATTTCACCTTGTATTTCATTTTATTTTGACTGCCAGTGTATTAGTTGCAGGTCTCAGTGCAGATGAACACGTTGAAACAATATTATGAAATAAGACAGAATACCCCTGTTTCAACATGTTGGTAGTTTTCAGAAAATCATTGAAACCAGATGAATTATACTGAAACAAGTGACCCACCTCCCAACACTGCATTGGTTTCAGACTCAATATAAGATAATTATGTTACACTGGAGATTTTTTACACTGTATGTTACATTTCACAAACAGTTTCTCTAAAGGACCACTGTGCATTTAAAACTTGAACTAAGAATCCTAAGTGGAGAAATTATTTCTCAGTGATGTTCTTCTGTTTATCTGTTTGATTATGAAGGAATAGGAAACAGTTATTCCTTCATACATGTCAATGTGTTTCCAACAATTCAACAGAAAACCTTCAACTCATCACTGAAAGCGCTGTGAAGGGTGTTTTAGGCCAAGATGTCATCCTCTCCTGTCACCTCTCTACTAAGACCAGTGCTGTTGCCATGACAATCAGGTGGTTTAAAGAGACAGAGTGTATTTACCTGTATAAGAATGGCCCGGCAATAGAAGGGAGGGGCTACAAGGACAGACTGAGTCTGATCAATCAGGAGCTGGAGAGAGGTAACGTGTCTCTGACACTGAAAGGCTTCAGAGGGGATGATGATGAAGGATTGTACATCTGTCAGGTCATCTATGGATACCAGCAGGAGGAGACTGTTGTCGGGTTAAGCTATGGTAAGTATTCTACTACTACATCCATGACTAACCTTAACATGAACAATGATATGATGCCATGTATGTCCAGATAAATAATTCATAGCTAATTAAATGTTTATTATAAAAGCCAAGTAACTTATCATACAAATATTATATGATAAAAACCTATATATATATATTAATCTGTCAAATAAACCACTCTCACATTAATATTATAATAATAAACCACCAGCACACTATTGTGTTATACTGTATGAGGAACACATTAATTTGCTATCTGAGGTTATTTGTTTATTTTCTTTTATAGGGGGTGTATTGGGTGAGTACATCTCTTGTATATCTTCTTAAACTCCCAATATGATTTAAATGTACTAAGTAATTAAAATATATAAAAGTCAAACTGAAGTGTTCGTCTATGTATCTTTTTCTTTGTTATGCCATGAATATCTTAGTGTTTGTACATTCAATACTAAAGGTAAAACTTGACTGACTATTTTGTTATGAGCAACATTTGTTTGTTTGTTATTTTTATAGGGTTAAGACAGGGTGAGTATACTTATATCAGTTTTAGCCTATAGTGTTTGTACATTGAAGACTAAAAGTTGACTAAAACTAAAACGGAGACTATTTTGTTCTATGAGCAAAACATTTATTTTATAACTGAGGTTTTTGTTTTTTCTTCTACAGCCTTTACAAAAGGTGAGTATATCTAGATCGGTTTTGCTTCTTGAACTCCAATATGTTTCTAAGGTACTAAGTTATGTTAGGGTTTGTAACCGACCTCAAGCGCAATGGCACAGAGAGAGTTGTTTCAGAGTTAGCCAAAGCAAGGGCGTATTTATTTTCAGAGTTACAAGATTGAATTAAGTTGAGCAACCGAACAAACGGGGAATCTGGCATGTGAAGATTGTTGCGGCTCTGCAGATTCTCCCAGTAGGTGGTGGTGAGGAATTAGCTTGTGACGTCTGAAGCTGCTCTGCAGATCCTCCCAGCTTTCACTCCCGGTGGAAACAGAGAGAGAGAGAAATCTGAGTTAGCCCAGCGCACAACAGAAACAGAGAGGTGACTGATCCAATAAATATCCAAGTGACTTGATCTTCGGTGTACCACACACAGTTAGCAGAGTCCAGAGAAAAAACAATACGGTAATCCAAAGTGTAAATCCAACACAAAAAATAGGTGAGAACAGTATAAACAAAAACGGGATCTCTTCGGTGTTTCACAAACACACAAAAAACTGGTGATCCAAAAAGAACTGTTTCCAATAAAACTCACCAGAGCGCAACGCGTAAAGCGGGCAGATAACGAGGCGCAGCTCCGAACGGGGAATCAGGTTCTCCACAGGGATTCTTCACGAAAGTCCTGGAGAGCAACAGACAGGGAACAGCGACGGGGAAGACAAGCAAATGCAGGAGTTATTCAAAACGATCCAACATCGATAGTAGGTAGGGATGCTCGATATTGGCTTTTTTACCGATACCGATATTCCGATATTGTCCAACTCTTAATTTCCGATACCGATATCAACCGATATCAACCGATACCGATATATGAAGGGTTTCCCCGTCCAAAAAAATGAATAATTTCAGGTAACTAATAACTTCACTGGATATATATATAACAAATATTGTTATTGTTTTTTTTTTTTTAAACCGATACCGATATTTTCCGATATCACATTTTACTGCCGATATCGGCCGATAATATCGGTCGGCCGATAATATCGGACATCCCTAATAGTAGGGGGATCAGGGTATATAAAGCCACAGGGCGCTGATTACAAGCTGTGACAGCTGCGGGATGAAATTGATCATTGCTCCAGAAGCGTGTGGTGGGGAGAGCACCAATCAACACGGCACTTTACAGGAACGGAGCGTGTGGCGGGGAATGCAATTAATCAACAAAGTACCTTAAAGGAACGGAGCGTGTGGGTGGGGAGCGGACCAAACCTCACAGTACCCCCCCCTCCACGGGAGCCACCCGGCGACCAGGCCGACCCGGCTCGCCCGGATGGGCACGATGGAAGTCGGTGATCAGGCCGGGATCCACGATGAGCTGGCGGGAGACCCAGCTCCGTTCCTCCGGACCGTACCCCTCCCAGTCCACCAGGTACTGGAACCCCCGACCCCGCCGTCGAACGCCCATCAACCGGCGGACCTGCCACTGGGGGTGACCGTCCACCATCTTGGGAGGAGGTGGTTCCGGAGCAGGAGGCAGCAGGGGACTGAGAGAGACAGGATTAACCCGGGACACATGGAAAACGGGGTGAATGTGCATGGACGCCTGAAGCTTAAGACGCACCGCCGCCGGACTGAGTACCTTCAGAACCTCAAAAGGTCCGACGAACCGGGGGTTAAGTTTCTTGGCCGAGGACCGAAGTGGAAGGTCCCTTGCGGAAAGCCACACCCTCTGCCCAGGGTGGTACGTCGGCGCAGGAACCCGGCACCGGTCAGCCCCACGACAGGCACGCTCTGATGACCGGAGCAGCGCGGTCCTGGCGATCTCCCAGACCCGACGGCACCGGTCGAGGTGGTCCTGTACGGAGGGAACTGCCACCTCCGTCTCCTGTGCAGGGGAAAGAGGCGGTTGGTAGCCCAGGGATACCTCAAAGGGTGAGAGGCCGGTGGCGGAACTGACCATGGAGTTGATGGAGTACTCGACCCAGGGAAGGAAACGGCTCCAAGAAGCTGGTCTCTCGGCAGCCACACACCGAAGAGCAGACTCCACACTCTGGTTCATCCTCTCCGTTTGTCCGTTAGTCTGGGGATGATAACCAGAGGAAAGACTGACCGTTGCCCCCAATCCCTTGCAAAAAGCCCGCCATACCTGGGAAGTGAACTGGGGCCCCCGGTCCGAGACGACGTCCTGGGGAAAACCATGGAGGCGAAACACGTGGCGTGTCAGGAGGTCCGCCGTCTCGGCCGCCGAGGGAAGCTTGGGAAGGGCCACGAGGTGAACCCCCTTGCTGAACCGATCCACCACGGTCAGAAGGCACGTGTTCCCCTGGGAGGAGGGAAGACCCGTGACGAAGTCCAGCGCCACATGTGACCAAGGACGGCTCGGAATGGGAAGCGGCTGTAATAGCCCGGAGGGTGCCTGGTGGGAGGCCTTGCTGCGGGTGCAGACTGCGCAGGCCAGTACGAACTCCTTGACGTCGTTCCTCATGGTGGGCCACCAGAATCGACGAGCCAGGAAGGAGAACGTGCGATGAACGCCCGGGTGGCAGGCGAACCGGCTGGTATGGCCCCACTGGAGGACCCGGGAGCGGACCGAGTCGGGGACGAAGAGATGATGAACCGGTACATTGCCTGGAGCGCGATGGAAGCGTAGGGCACGCCTTACCACCCCCTCGATGCCCAAGGTGACGACTCCTACCACCCTGGCCTCTGGGAGGATGGGAGTCGGGTCCTCAGTGGTTGGAGCCCCCTTGGAGTGTAACCGGGACAGGGAGTCGGCCTTCGTGTTGCGGGAACCAGGGCAAAGTCAGCGAGAAGTCGAACCGACTGAGGAAGATAAGATAAGATAAGATAAGATATTCCTTTATTGATCCCCTTGGGGAAATTCAGGCATCATAGCAGCATGGGGGGGAGGGGGGGAGGGGTACAGGTAGTAAAACAACACAGTATACAGGTAGT
This sequence comes from Notolepis coatsorum, assembly GCF_963971535.1. Classification (NCBI taxonomy): domain Eukaryota; kingdom Metazoa; phylum Chordata; class Actinopteri; order Aulopiformes; family Paralepididae; genus Notolepis; species Notolepis coatsorum. Next base: position 148,870,939 of record NC_140169.1, on the reverse strand, counting down.
AAAAGACAACACAGGCAGTGTAAACAATTTGATCAATATGGTCAATATAATTTACTATCTGACTAGCTGAGGAATATTCACATTATTCACAGTGTCACATGAGGTGCAGTATGCAGGAGGTAGTGTTATAATAATTTACTATCTACTGAGTATACATTAATCAAAGTACCAGGGTAGTCTACTTTGTCCCCCTTGGGTTCCTATAAGTCCCAGGTCAATGTCTGGTAGCAGTCGCTGTCGCTGCCCCCTGTTGTGGGGCCTGGAGGCTGCTAGTCGCTGCCCACTGTTGTGGAGCCTGATGGCCGCTGGTATGAAGGACTGTCCGAGGCGGTTAGTTGAGTGTCGGGGGGGGATGAGTCTGTGGCTGAACGAGCTTCTCATCTTGACTAGCTCGTCGTAGAGGGGGTGGTAGGGGTTCTCCATGATGGCATCCAGCTTCCTTATCATCCCCCTCTCTACCATCACCTCAAGTCTAGGTAGCTCGACTCCCACCACAGAGCTAGCCTTCCTCACCAGCTTGTTGAGCTTGTTGGTGTCCCTTGAGTTGATGTAGCCTCCCCAGCATGCCACAGCATAGAAGAGGATGCTGGCCACAACAGACTGGTAAAAAGACTGCAGCAGTTTGTTGCACACATTGAAGGACCTGAGTCTCCTCAGGAAGAACAGCCTGCTCTGTCCCTTCCTGTAGAGGGCCTCTGTGTTGTCCGACCAGTCCAGTTTATTGTTCAGGTGTACCCCAAGGAACTTGTATGAGTCCACCATCTCCACATCCACCCCTCGGATGGAGATGGGAATCGGGGGGGGCCTCTTCTTGCCCCTCCGGAAGTCCACCACCAGCTCCTTGGTCTTACTGGTGTTGAGTTGGAGGTGGTTGCTGTCGCTCCACCCCACGAAGCTCTCCACCAGGGCTCTGTACTCCTCCTCATCATCGTCGGTCTGGCCCATCTTGCCTGCCGGCCATTGAGGCGCTTGGAAGCACGGATGTACGTCAGGTTCTTGTGGTCCGTCCAAATGGTAAACGGCTCCTCGGCCCCCTCTAGCCAATGACGCCACTCCTCCAAGGCAGCCACAACCGCCAGCAGCTCCCGATTGCCGATGTCATAGTTCCTCTCGGCAGGGAGGAACCGACGCGAGTAGAAGGCGCACGGATGTACCTTCTGGTCTGTTGCCGACCGCTGGGATAAGATAGCTCCCAGTCCAGTATCCGAGGCGTCCACCTCAACGATGAACTGTCTCTTGGGGTCTGGATGGAGCAAGATCGGGGCGGAAGTGAACCTCTTCTTGAGGGAGCGGAACGCAGCACACGCCGCTGGGGACCAGTCGAACGGCAGGGCGGGAGAGGTCAGTCTGGTAAGCGGTTCCGCCACTTGACTGTAGTTCCGGATGAACCTTCGGTAGAAGTTGGCGAACCCGAGGAAGCTCTGTAACTCCTTCCGAGAGGTGGGTTCCGGCCACTCCTCCACGGCCTGGATCTTGCGAGGATCAGCTCGGGTCAAGCCTCTCTCCACGATGAAGCCCAGGTAATCGACGGAGTCGGAGTGGAATCGGCACTTCTCTGCCTTGACGAAGAGCCGATTGTGGAGGAGGCGCTCCAGCACACGGCGGACATGCTGGATGTGTTCCTCGAGGGTCTTGGAGAAGATGAGGATGTCGTCTAGGTATACTACCACAAACTCCTCCAGCATGTCACGAAGGACGTCGTTCATTAGCGCCTGGAATACCGCCGGAGCATTGGTGAGGCCGAACGGCATCACCAGGTACTCGTAGTGGCCCCTGGGAGTCTTGAAGGCGGTCTTCCATTCATCGCCCTCTCGGATACGGACTAGATGTTAGGCACTCCGGAGGTCCAGCTTGGTAAAGACGGTAGCCTGGGTGAGAGGCTCGAAGGTGGAGTTCATGAGAGGTAGAGGATACTTGTTCTTAATGGTGATCTCGTTGAGCTGGCGATAGTCGATGCAGGGTCGAAGGTCTCCGTCCTTCTTCCCAACAAAGAAGAAACCGGCCGCCACAGGAGAGGAGGAAGGCCGAATGAGTCCTGCTTCTAAGGACTCAGAGAAGTATTGATCCATCGCTGCCTTCTCCGGGACGGTCAGACTGTAGAGGCGGCTGCCGGGAAGGGGAGCCCCTGAGCGGAGGTCGATGGCACAGTCGTAAGGCCGGTGAGGCGGAAGGGCCTGAGCCCTGGACTTACTGAAAACCTCCATGAGGTCGTGGTACTCGGGGGGTATGGTCGAGAGGTCCGGAGGCGGCTCACCAACGGATCTCCGGGGCGGGGGACAGGACGCCGCCTGAAGACACTGGGCATGACAGGAGGAGCTCCAACCCTTGATGGTACCGGAGGACCAGGCGATGTGGGGCTCGTGCAGCGCGAGCCAGGGCCGGCCCAGGACTACTGTTTCCAAAAACTCACCAGAGCGCAACGCGTAAAGCGGGCAGATAACGAGGCGCAGCTCCGAACGGGGAATCGGGTTCTCCACAGGGATTCTTCACGAAAGTCCTGGAGAGCAACAGACAGGGAACAGCGACGGGGAAGACAAGCAAATGCAGGAGTTATTTAAAACGATCCAACATCGATAGTAGGTAGGGATGCTCGATATTGGCTTTTTTACCGATACCGATATTCCGATATTGTCCAACTCTTAATTTCCGATACCGATATCAACCGATATCAACCGATACCGATATATGAAGGGTTTCCCCGTCCAAAAAAATGAATAATTTCAGGTAACTAATAACTTCACTGGATATATATATAACAAATATTGTTTTTTTTTTTTTTAAACCGATACCGATATTTTCCGATATCACATTTTACTGCCGATATCGGCCGATAATATCGGTTGGCCGATAATATCGGACATCCCTAATAGTAGGGGGATCAGGGTATATAAAGCCACAGGGCGCTGATTACAAGCTGTGACAGCTGCGGGATGAAATTGATCATTGCTCCAGAAGCGTGTGGTGGGGAGAGCACCAATCAACACAGCACTTTACAGGAACGGAGCGTGTGGCGGGGAATGCAATTAATCAACAAAGTACCTTAAAGGAACGGAGCGTGTGGGTGGGGAGCGGACCAAACCTCACAGTACCCCCCCCTCCACGGGAGCCACCCGGCGACCAGGCCGACCCGGCTCGCCCGGATGGGCACGATGGAAGTCGGTGATCAGGCCGGGATCCACGATGAGCTGGCGGGAGACCCAGCTCCGTTCCTCCGGACCGTACCCCTCCCAGTCCACCAGGTACTGGAACCCCCGACCCCGCCGTCGAACGCCCATCAACCGGCGGACCTGCCACTGGGGGTGACCGTCCACCATCTTGGGAGGAGGTGGTTCTGGAGCAGGAGGCATCAGGGGACTGAGAGAGACAGGATTAACCCGGGACACATGGAAAACGGGGTGAATGTGCATGGACGCAGGAAGCTTAAGACGCACCGCCGCCGGACTGAGTACCTTCAGAACCTCAAAAGGTCCGACGAACCGGGGGTTAAGTTTCTTGGCCGAGGACCGAAGTGGAAGGTCCCTTGCGGAAAGACACACCCTCTGCCCAGGGTGGTACGTCGGCGCAGGAACCCGGCACCGGTCAGCCCCACGACAGGCACGCTCTGATGACCGGAGCAGCGCGGTCCTGGCGATCTCCCAGACCCGACGGCACCGGTCGAGGTGGTCCTGTACGGAGGGAACTGCCACCTCCGTCTCCTGTGCAGGGAAAAGAGGGGGTTGGTAGCCCAGGGATACCTCAAAGGGTGAGAGGCCGGTGGCGGAACTGACCATGGAGTTGATGGAGTACTCGACCCAGGGAAGGAAACGGCTCCAAGAAGCTGGTCTCTCGGCAGCCACACACCGAAGAGCAGACTCCACACTCTGGTTCATCCTCTCCGTTTGTCCGTTAGTCTGGGGATGATAACCAGAGGAAAGACTGACCGTTGCCCCCAATCCCTTGCAAAAAGCCCGCCATACCTGGGAAGTGAACTGGGGCCCCCGGTCCGAGACGACGTCCTGGGGAAAACCATGGAGGCGAAACACGTGGCGTGTCAGGAGGTCCGCCGTCTCGGCCGCCGAGGGAAGCTTGGGAAGGGCCACGAGGTGAACCCCCTTGCTGAACCGATCCACGATGGTCAGAAGGCACGTGTTCCCCTGGGAGGAGGGAAGACCCGTGACGAAGTCCAGCGCCACATGTGACCAAGGACGGCTCGGAATGGGAAGCGGCTGTAATAGCCCGGAGGGTGCCTTGTGGGAGGCCTTGCTGCGGGCGCAGACTGCGCAGGCCAGTACAAACTCCTTGACGTCGTTCCTCATGGTGGGCCACCAGAATCGACGAGCCAGGAAGGAGAACGTGCGATGAACGCCCGGGTGGCAGGCGAACCGGCTGGTATGGCCCCACTGGAGGACCCGGGAGCGGACCGAGTCGGGGACGAAGAGACGATGAACCGGTACATTGCCTGGAGCGCGATGGAAGCGTAGGGCACGCCTTACCACCCCCTCGATGCCCAAGGTGACGACTCCTACCACCCTGGCCTCTGGGTGGATGGGAGTCGGGTCCTCAGTGGTTGGAGCCCCCTTGGAGTGTAACCGGGACAGGGAGTCGGCCTTCGTGTTGCGGGAACCAGGGCAAAGTCAGCGAGAAGTCGAACCGACTGAGGAAGCTGGCCCATCTTGCCTGCCGGCCATTGAGGCGCTTGGAAGCACGGATGTACGTCAGGTTCTTGTGGTCCGTCCAAATGGTAAACGGCTCCTCGGCCCCCTCTAGCCAATGGCGCCACTCCTCCAAGGCAGCCACAACCGCCAGCAGCTCCCGATTGCCGATGTCATAGTTCCTCTCGGCAGGGAGGAACCGACGCGAGTAGAAGGCGCACGGATGTACCTTCTGGTCTGTTGCCGACCGCTGGGATAAGATAGCTCCCAGTCCAGTATCCGAGGCGTCCACCTCAACGATGAACTGTCTCTTGGGGTCTGGATGGAGCAAGATCGGGGCGGAAGTGAACCTCTTCTTGAGGGAGCGGAACGCAGCACACGCCGCTGGGGACCAGTCGAACGGCAGGGCGGGAGAGGTCAGTCTGGTAAGCGGTTCCGCCACTTGACTGTAGTTCCGGATGAACCTTCGGTAGAAGTTGGCAAACCCGAGGAAGCTCTGTAACTCCTTCCGAGAGGTGGGTTCCGGCCACTCCTCCACGGCGTGGATCTTGCGAGGATCAGCTCGGGTCAAGCCTCTCTCCACGATGAAGCCCAGGTAATCGACGGAGTCGGAGTGGAATCGGCACTTCTCTACCTTTACGAAGAGCCGATTGTGGAGGAGGCGCTCCAGCACACGGCGGACATGCTGGATGTGTTCCTCGAGGGTCTTGGAGAAGATGAGGATGTCGTCTAGGTATACTACCACAAACTCCTCCAGCATGTCACGAAGGACGTCGTTCATTAGCGCCTGGAATACCGCCGGAGTGTTGGTGAGGCCGAACGGCATCACCAGGTACTCGTAGTGGCCCCTGGGAGTCTTGAAGGCGGTCTTCCATTCATCGTCCTCTCGGATACGGACTAGATGGTAGGCACTCCGGAGGTCCAGCTTGGTAAAGACGGTAGCCTGGGTGAGAGGCTCGAAGGTGGAGTTCATGAGAGGTAGAGGATACTTGTTCTTAATGGTGATCTCGTTGAGCTGGCGATAGTCGATGCAGGGTCGAAGGTCTCCGTCCTTCTTCCCAACAAAGAAGAAACCGGCCGCCACAGGAGAGGAGGAAGGCCGAATGAGTCCTGCTTCCAAGGACTCAGAGATGTATTGATCCATCGCTGCCTTCTCCGGGACAGTCAGACTGTAGAGGCGGCTGCCGGGAAGGGGAGCCCCTGAGCGGAGGTCGATGGCACAGTCGTAAGGCCGTGAGGCGGAAGGGCCTGAGCCCTGGACTTACTGAAAACCTCCATGAGGTCGTGGTACTCGGGGGGTATGGTCGAGAGGTCCGGAGGCGGCTCACAAACGGATCTCCGGGGCGAGGGACAGGACGCCGCCTGAAGACACTGGGCATGACAGGAGGAGCTCCAACCCTTGATTGTACCGGAGGACCAGGCGATGTGGGGCTCGTGCAGCGCGAGCCAGGGCCGGCCCAGGACTACTAGGACAAGAGGGGATCTGGTGATAAAAAACTGGAGTCTCTCAACGTGGTTACCAGCAATGGTGAGCAGGACAGGGCAGGTGCGTTGAGTGATGTCAGCCAGGCGGTGTTGGTCCAATGCGAATACCTCCAATGGCCTCACTAGGTCCTCAAGTGGAATGTTGGCCCGGGTAGCAAACTCGAATTCTAGGAAACTCTCGTCAGCCCCCGAGTCAATGAGTGCCTCCACCGTGGCCCGTTGGTCCGCCCAGGCCAGGGTGACGCTCATCAGACGGCTGGGTGGTGCACGGCTCTGGGAACGAGAAAAACGGCTCACCAGGATCTCCCGGGGTCCCGGCGAGCCTGGTCTTTTGGCCGGGTGGGGCAGTTGGCGATACGGTGTCCATCCCGACCGCAGTAGAGGCAAAGGCCGGACCTGAACCTCGCCTCCTGTTCAGCTTGGCTAAGATGAGAACGTCCCAGCTGCATGGGTTCCTCCTCGGGCACCGAACGGGAGGGAAAAGAGCCACCAGTCGTGTTGGGGGCAGGGCGACCAGCAGTACCGTCACGAGTACGGGGGGTCCGGAGTACCTCTGGAGGTCCCTGTCGGGTTCTCTCACGTCTTCTCTCCTGGAGGCGTCCGTCGATGCGAATGGCGAGGCTGAACAGGTCCTCGGGGGACTCAGGTTCCTCACGGGTCGCGAGCTGGTCCCTGACTGCGTCGTTGAGCCCCCTCATGAAGGTGAGACGAAGTGCTTGATCGTTCCAACCGCTCTCCGTTGCAGCCAGTCTGAACTCCAGCGCGTAGTCGGTGACCCCGCCACTGCCCTGCCGGAAGGTACCCAACCGGGCTCCAGGGTCCTGGCCACGGGCTGGGTGGTGGAAAACCCTGCGGAGCTCAGCCACGAAGTCTGGGTAGGAAAAACAGATATCTGCCCCCATTGCCCAGGAGGCAGTGACCCACTGTGCTGCCCGGCCTGAGAGCAAGTTAGTCATGTAAGCCACTTGGGCTCCCCTTGAAGTGAATCGACTGGGTTGATGACGAAAAACCAACTCACATTGCATGATGAATGTGGCACAATCCTCGAAGTTACCGTCGAACAACCGTGGTTCGGAGAGACCGGGCTCCCGAGGTGCGGGATCGGGAGGCGCGGGACCTGCCAGGGCTGCGGGTGATGCTCCGGCCGAGGCTCCTGAAGTAAGTGGGGTTACAAGCAAGGTGTTAACGGTTTCACTCAGCGTCTGTAAGTGGAGGAGAATATTAGCCTGCTGGCTAGCCAGACAGCCCAGGGACCCCTGAATAGGCAGGACCTGCTCTCGGAGTTCCTGTACAGCAGCCGCAGCCGCATCTAGCTGAAGGCTGTGGTCGTTGGTTAACTCTATCTGGACTGCTAACGCTGTTCTGACTCTCTCTGTGTCGGCTGGGGTCATCATGGTTGGATCGTAATGTTAGGGTTTGTAACCGACCTCAAGCGCAACGGCACAGAGAGAGTTGTTTCAGAGTTACAAGATTGAATTAAGTTGAGCAACCGAACAAACGGGGAATCTGGCATGTGAAGATTGTTGCGGCTCTGCAGATTCTCCCAGTAGGTGGTGGTGAGGAATTAGCTTGTGACGTCTGAAGCCGCTCTGCAGATCCTCCCAGCTTTCACTCCCGGTGGAAACGGAGAGAGAGAGAAATCTGAGTTAGCCCAGCGCACAACAGAAACAGAGAGGTGACTGATCCAATAAATATCCAAGTGACTTGATCTTCGGTGTACCACACACAGTTAGCAGAGTCCAGAGAAAAAACAATACGGTAATCCAAAGTGTAAATCCAACACAAAAAATAGGTGAGAACAGTATAAACAAAAACGGGATCTCTTCGGTGTTTCACAAACACACACAAAACTGGTGATCCAAAAAGAACTGTTTCCAAAAACTCACCAGAGCGCAACGCGTAAAGCGGGCAGATAACGAGGCGCAGCTCCGAACGGGGAATCAGGTTCTCCACAGGGATTCTTCACGAAAGTCCTGGAGAGCAACAGACAGGGAACAGCGACGGGGAAGACAGGCAAATGCAGGAGTTATTCAAAACGATCCAACATCGATAGTAGGGGGATCAGGGTATATAAAGCCACATGGCGCTGATTACAAGCTGTGACAGCTGCGGGATGAAATTGATCATTGCTCCAGAAGCGTGTGGTGGGGAGAGCACCAATCAACACGGCACTTTACAGGAACGGAGCGTGTGGCGGGGAATGCAATTAATCAACAAAGTACCTTAAAGGAACGGAGCGTGTGGGTGGGGAGCGGACCAAACCTCACAAGTTAGGTGATCTAGGTATCTTTTAGGGTTGCAAATTGTAAGCATGTTCCTGAATCGGTCATTGATAACGGTAACAATCAATTAATCAATTAATTGTAACTAAAATACAAAATGTACCAAACAATAACAAATTCATTTGTTTCCTCAATCTAAAGATATATGTCCACACCAGCATGCTCACAACATTGTATGGCATCATGAAACATATAAAAACATAGAGGCCTAGACATAAGACATTTGTGTCTGCTTTAACTCATTGATCGCCGGGGATTAGACGGGGCCCTGTTCTAGCACTGCCACGCTTTAAAAGATAGGAGTGTGTCACCTTGTTTCTAGAGCTATAACTATATTCTATATTATAGCTATGGATACAATACTATGGCCCATTTGACATCACCTATCTATCGTTCAATATGTGAAAAAGAATTTTTCCATCCATACGTTCCTGTGTTATACTGTGGTGAATATAAGTATTGTTATAGCGTGGTCTGGGGTAATTCCCGAAAAAGGCTTACGTCAATTCTATTATAAACGTTGCCGTTTCTTGCCTGTACACGCTATTATTCCCAAATCAAATCTATATCATAGGTAGGGGAGAACGGGGGACGTTGTCACACTTTTTACTCTAGTGTGAATTGCTCATAATCAAAACATCTTTCAATAGTCATTCCTACATTAAATTGAAGCTTAAGATGTTGGCTTGAAATGTGTATCCTTCTCATTTTCCAACGTATTGTAACAAAGAGTTAATCACCTATCAAAGACACTGACACATGGTGACAACCAACCCCATCATGGGGATTCTTGTCACACACTATGGGGTTGGTTGTCACCATGTGTTTTAATGGGAACATCTTAAAAAGAAGACAAGAAGGCAGAACTAAATTTGAAAATTTGATTGCATTGACAAGTTGACAAATACATAACTTAATGCATCTTAACATGAACATAAACAGGAAACACATCTTTAGGCCATCCTATATAACAAAATAAGAACACAATAAATCGGCCTAACAATAATAGCCTACACAACATGAATGAATGAATGAATGAATGAATGAATGAATGAATGAATGAATGAATGAATGAATGAATGAATGAATGAATGAATGAATGAATGAATGAATGAATGAATGAAAACTTTATTTAACAGATTGCAGAATGGGTACAATACAGTATGGCTCAATACACACCAGAGAAAGACGTTTGTCTTGTTTACATCAGGGTCTCCCATTTTCAATTCATAGTTGTAACATGTGACAACCAACCCCAAATAAAATGTGACGACCAACCCCAACTGGAATGTCTTGATAGCATCAAGGCTAACAGCCATCTAACAACTAGTTAGCTAGCTAACAACAATCTAAACCAGGGGTCAACAACCTTTTTGACATGGAGTGCCTGTTTGAAATATAGTTGTAACTAGTGTGCCTCAACAATATTCCATGCATCGTAATATTTTTTTCTCATAATCAGGTATTTTTAATGATAATTTTTACATTATTACATCATTATTGTTATTATTAACAATATTATTATGATGGTTGTATCAACCCTAAATCTGAGTTGGGGGGGGGGGATGCAATGCAGACAAACAGCTGCATACAGTGCGACCATTTCACTCACATTTGCCCATTCATTTTTGGACACATCACACACCATTGGTGTGTGTACTGTACGTGTGCTGTCATAGCTCCACCTACAGGCCTAATGGAGAACACCAGGATGTGAATGGAGGGTGAATGTGAGGTATATCGTGTAAATAAGTTTTGATTGATCGCAAGACTACACTGTAACAAAAATATAATAAATTACCAGAACTTAAAAATATTGAGTTCAGTTACTGTGCATTAAGGTTTTCAGTTTTCAATCCATAATAAGTTAACAGAAAAATAAGTACACAACCACATTATTTCAACCTAATAAAACTATGTTTATTGTCATTGTTTTAAGAACACAAGTTGACTTAGTAATACTCAAATTTTTAGTAAAAAAATTGCTTTTAACATGTGCAATGTTCAATGAAATAGAAAAATAAACAATACAATTTGTTGATTAATCCCACTGGTCACAATGGTGACCGTAATAATGTTTTTGTTATAAGGCTCTGCAAATGTTACTGAATGATGTAGCAATGTATTTCCAGCTAAATTGAAATAATAAACAAATAAAGGGTCTCAATTAAATATGTGGTAGTAAAAAGAACCTGTGGGAGGATTTCAACAAGATAAATGCGACAACAGTGCAAAATATTTCACTATAATATTTCAAAGCAAAAAAAAAATATATATATATATATATATATATATATATATATATATATAATTTTCATTTTTTTTCATATTTTTTTTTTAAACGCTGCCCCCTGTGCCTATGCAAATGCCCCCGCGTGCCTATGCAGGCACGCGTGCCTAGGGTTGCCTACCCCTGATCTAAACTATAGCTATCCCTTCACACTTTTTAAGGGTAATAATTGTTTCATTATAAACCAATTGTGTAAAAGCAGAGAAGAAAAATACTGAGGAGCGGAATATTTACAAATGGCCATGAAAAATACAAAAAGTCCTCTCACCTCAAATTCAGCTGTTTCACTCAAAATATGACAATGTAGGTGAACTCTGACCCCAATTCTGGACATTTAAATACCAAAGTATGGGAGACAGGATCCTCTGGTGGTGAAAAATAATGAATGTGACAACCTACCCATGTGACAACGTCCCCCGTTCTCCCCTATTATGTTTCATCATGAATGCATGATAGGGGGGGGGGTAGTTTGTTGATGCTTTGATCGTCACCAACGGTATACGTTGTGGAGTAATGTTACACACATATGTTGCGATCGGGGTGAAGACATGGGTGCATCAACACAGGATTGATATCATATAGCCCTTACCTTCACTAGGATGTACCCCAAAAAGAATATTCCAATTATCTGATCGCGAGTCCCAGTATTGGTGTCGATCGTGTCGCCAACATAATCCACCACACATCATGCATCGGGAGCATTTGAAGCGTCTCAATCCGATCGTTATAACTGCTCCATTCGCCCGACAAAGAAAAGTGAGCCCGGTGACATTTGACCGTTGCACAGGCCAAGATACAAGGTTTCAAAGGGTGCTCGATACCGGCGTCTAGCTAGATGCGGCCGCTATTGCACTTTGACAATCTCAGACTCATTCCCTATGGTAACACAGAGGTCCCCGGATGAATAATGAATACAAAATATTGGAAAAAAAGGAAAAATGATCAAATAACGTATATATACGTGGTTGGCGTTCAAAGGATGGCACCCAATAACGTATATAAATGTTGTTGGCAGGGAATGAGTTAAGCGGGCGGGTGCTGCATATGTAAATTTTTTAAAAAAATAAGAGAAGAAGACTTAAATAAAACGTCTCACCAATTAAAAAAATCTAGAGCATGTATTTAACAAACTAAAAAAAATCCAAACACGGTTCGATATTAACTTAAGAAATAAACTAAATGTCGATTTTTTTTTACTGAATAACAGATTACACACATAAGATGCTGAAAACAACCAACTGTAGTAACAAAGGCTATTATTATTATTATTATTATTATTATTATTATTATTATTATTATTATTATTATTATTATTATTATTATTATTATTATTATTATTATTATTATTATTATTATTATTATTATTATTATTATTATTATTATTATTATTTTGCAACAAGATAGCCTACATAATTATATCATGAATAGCCTGTCTCAGACTGACTTACATGGTCCCGATTTATTTATTCTTGTTGAGTAAAATCTGCATATCGACATGGTCGGGTGAATTACATGGTTTGACTTTGTACATAATATGTTAATGTGATGAAGTATTAAAACTAGTGCTGTCAATAGATACAAAAAAAGAATTCATCTCACAATTTTCTGTAATTAATCTAGATTAATCTAGATAAAAAATATCATTTTTTAAGACCAAAGCTTGTAACAGATATTTACGGAATTAATGTAAAATCAACACAAAGAAAGTATATTTAGATTCAAAGACTATTTTAATAGCTTTCTTTGAATACAGTTTCTCTCCTGTGAAATACAAATGTTCAACAAAACCATCAACATTGATTTAGCTAGACCTCTTTCTCATATCCGCGGCGCTAACAGAAATAAAAACAACCCAGGCCTATGTTAAAGTGCAGATTGGCTTAGAGGACGATAATGTCTTGTATGAACTACCAGTAATATAAATCATATTAACAACAAAAATGTGTTCCATCTTCATGTCAGATGATTTTCGAAAAGATGCGTGAGTCAATGCAAAAAAAGAACAAGCAAATATACTGCTGAAAGTTTCAGAACGTTGAAGATGTTTCACCCCATAGATTAATCTACCGGTAGATTAATTTATTTTAATGCTTTAAATAATTTAAATTAATCTCCAAAGTTAACTTTGACAGCCCTAATTAAAACATAGAACAACTAACCCATGTCTTTGTATAAACAGTGAAAGCTGAACGGTACCTAGTGAAAGAGACAGTGGAGCAGAAGCAGAGCAGATCAGAAACAGCTCTTAAACTTGGTAAGTGAGAGAGGATCTGGAGGATAAAGTGAAGACATTCTTTTAACTGATACTGTGACAGATTGAATACAGTGATTTACCAATAAACCACTGAAGATCAATATCATACATATGTAAAAAATTTATTTTCAACTGTGCTAATGAAAATTACAGGTCTGTTGATGAAGCAATCACCCATAAATGTATCCCCTCTCATCCTATTATAGAAACCAAGATGGTTAAACGAGAACAGACTAAACAACTAGAGGAGATCAATGAGATTTTGAGAGAATCTGAAAAAAGACTAAAAGAAAGAAATTCTACATTGGAGGATCATCTACAGGACTTGGAGAAACGATTGAAAACCACACAGGAACTGGATGAGAGGATCAGAGTCCTTCAGGACAAAGAAACACAACTGACCCAACAAGTGAAACAGAACGAGACACGACTCCAGAACACTGTTAAAGAGACGGAGGAGACCCAAAGAAACACAGAGAAAGAAAGACACCTAAATGAAATGACCCAACAAAACACTGAGAAAGAAACACACCTGGATGAAATGACCCAACAAAACAGAGAGAAAGAAAGACAACTGGATGAAATGACCCAACAAAACACAGAGAAAGAAAGACAACTGGATGAAATGACCCAACAAAACAGAGAGAAAGAAAGACAACTGGATGAAAAGACCCAACGAAACACAGAGAAAGAAAGACACCTGGATGAAATGACACAAGAAAACACAGATAAAGAAAGACAACTGGATGAAATGACCCAACAAAACAGAGAGAAAGAAAAACAACTGGATGAAATGACCCAACGAAACACAGAGAAAGAAAGACAACTGGATGAAATGACACAAGAAAACACAGAGAAAGAAGGACAACTGGATGAAATGACCCAAGGAACCAAAAAGAAAGACAGACAACTGGAGGAAATTACCCAACAACACAGCGAGAAAGAAAGACAACTGGATGAAATGACACAACAAAACAGAGAGAAAGGCAGACAACTGGATGCAATGACACAACAAAACTCAGAGAAAGAAGGACAACTGGATGAAATTACCACTCAGTTTGGTAAGATCAGATTTTTACTTTGTTAACATTTATATTTGTACTGTGTTTGTATTTATATGTTTACTGTGTTAATTTTATATATTTATATTTTTACTGTTACATTTTTGTTATTGTTGTGCTTATATCTACCTCTCAGACCACACAAATGTTTCTGCTCTGATTGATCCAAACAGCCCATGTAGAGAAAGGGCTGTAGTGCCTGGTGGTACTAAATCCAAATGTATACTCTCCCATTGGTAAAAGGAGATTTGGGATATTGGCCACAATAAGGTCATTGGCAATATTCAGTACTGTATCGACAAAAAACCTGTAAATCATCTGCCCTTTGTTAATTTGCTTAAGGTACACTTGATCTCAAAAAGGTGCTGAATGAACTCAGTGGCATCTTTTCACTTTTGGTCAATGTTAGCATGGTGTTATTCATCGTCAATAAAAAAAAATATGAGAATAATTTATATTCTCCTTTGGTTCATTACCATTTACTCAAGCATAGTAACAGACACAATATTTCATACATTCCCTGAGGTCCATAGATGTCCCTAGATATCGAGAACATAAAAATGGGCCTTGTAGAAGTGCAGCAATTCTCCATTTACCTGATCATCCTGGGTTCCCGCATGTCTTAAAGCAGCCACAATAGTCCCGGTTCCAAAGAAACCTAAAGTCACAGGCCTGAACGACTACAGACCTGTGGCACTCACCCCCATCGTCGCAAAATGCTTTGAGAGACTGGTCATGAAACATATAAAAGCCTCCATACCGCCATCATTAGACCACAACCAGTTTGCCTACCGGAAGAACAGGTCAACAGAGGATGCTATTGCCATTGTGTTGCACACTCTGCTGGAACACCTAGAGCACAGGCACACATATGGTAGACTCCTTTTTGTTGACTTCAGTTCAGCTTTCAACACCATTCTACCCAACAAGCTCCACAGTAAACTGCACAAACTCGGACTGAACACCACACTATGCAACTGGATCTTGGACTTTCTCACAAATCGCACACAACATGTTAGGATTGGCAAGCACACATCCCCCACCCTGCCCATTAGCACCGGGGCCCCTCAGGGGTGTGTACTCAGCCCACTTCTCTACACTCTTTTTACACACGACTGTTGTTCCTCCTCTCCATCTAACCTCATAGTAAAATTTGCAGACGACACAACAGTGCTTGGCCTCATCAGAGGGAATGATGAGACCTCATACAGGAGGGAGGTTGAGCAACTAGTGGAGTGGTGCGATGGTCATAACCTTGCTCTCAACCCCACGAAGACCAAGGAGATGATCATCGATTTCCGCAGGACTGGTGACCTCAGCCACTCTCCACTCCTCATTGGGAATGAGGAGGTGGAGAGGGTTTCAAAATTTAAGTTTCTGGGCGTGACAATGTCTGATGACCTGTCCTGGGGGGTCAGCATTGCCTCTGCTGTGGGCAAAGCACAGCAGCGCCTTTTCTACCTTAGGAAGCTTAAATGGGCTAAACTCCCACAGGGACTGATGGCCAACTTCTACCACTGCGCAGTAGAGAGTGTACTCACGTACGGACTACTGGTGTGGTTTACTGGCTGCACCAGGGCAGAGAAGGAGGCCCTCCACAGAGTGGTCAAGGCTGCGAGGAGGATCACTGGAGCTAGCCTCCCAGATATCTCCACAGTCTTTACCTCCCGCTGCCTACGGCGTATAAATAACATCTTACTAGACCAGTACCACCCAGCAAACCATCTCTTTCAACTGCTGCCCTCTGGTCGAAGGTACAGATCCATCCAGTCCGGAACCAGCAGACTGACCAACAGCCTCTACCCACGGGCTGTCAGGCTGCTCAACGACGAACATCAACTTGCCCCCCCCCGCATCCCACCCCCGGTGACATAACTCCCACTCCCACATTACAACAATAACTGTGAACCGGACTTGCATTGCTGCACTATACAATACTTCATCCTTTGCAAGTCAACGCCCCCCCCCCCCCCCCCCCCCCCCCTCCTTCCATCAACTCACTGGACTGAAATATTTATATTTATTAATTTATTTGCACAAGCACTAAATGCACTTGGGACAATGATGGTATGTTATATATTGGGACATTGGGACATTGATACTTTATTACTTATTACTATATTACTACTATTATTGACATTATTATTTTGCACATGTTATATCTTATGTTGTATGCCAGTGGTGATGTTCCTAACAAATTTCGTTGTACCAACAATGACAAATAAAGATCTATTCTATCTATTCTATGTACTTTTGGGCGAATATCCTGAAAATATAGCTCCGGTTTAACCACTGCATCGTGGTTTAACCATTAAGCATTGTGCAAAAATAAGGCTTGTTATTTAAAAAAATAATATTACAATTGCATACGTGAAGTAATTTGTGATTTATTATACTTTATACTTATAGCACATGCATGAGTCTGGTCTCTTTTGAAAGGTAACATTCGGAAGGAAAAAAAGAAAAAAACGAAATCACTTCGAGTGCTAATGAAATATAGTAACAGAGGTTTAAACACACTGAAGTGAAGGTTTTTGTGTACTCACATTTATTTTTACTGGTTGCCAGATGCCTGTTTTCAAGTTCCAGCTGAGAGGTAGGAGCTGGAAAACCTAACAGTTCCATAGCCTGAAGTCTTATGTAGTACAGGTCCAAAGTTTATAAAAATCCCACGGAAAATGTATGTTTTACAAAGGTGTTTGTAATGTGTGTACCGGTAAAGTTTCACCATAATTATCCAAGATGGCCGTCCGCTCCCATTCATTTAGAGGCTCTCGTCAAAACAATGGTTTTCTTGGTCTTCTTGTGTCACCTTCGCCCACTCTCAGCACCCATCTTCGGAGCAGATGCTCCTTGGCTACAATGGTGGTCTATCATTTTCACCAGGCACGGGTGACTGGTCAGTTCAGGACGGTTCACAACCGGACGTGGTCACTTGTCCGAGCGGCTTGTCAAATGACATTCGCCGGATGTTTCGTCTTGTAACTTGAGAATGGAATCACGTGGCGGTCGGGTGGCATAGCGGAGATTGCGCTCGTCACCAATGCAAGAGGCTGCGGTCTCGACTCCCGGAGTCAGCATTGCCTGCAGCTTGGGCCGATCGTCATACTAACTCGTTTGGCTGAGTTAGTGGGAGGGAAGTCGTGGGTGGTAATCTGGCGTTGTGGACAGCGACGCCTACAGGTCAGGTCTGGGCGCCTGCTCAGCGAAAGGCAGGAAGTGGTGAAGGCAGCGTGACCTCCCACGCGTTACGCTTCACCAATGGGAGTCCTCGCTGCCAGGTGAGAAGAGAGCCACTGGCTGTCTCCGCATGTGTCGGAGGAAGCATGTGGTAGACTTCAGGGTTCCCTTGTACCGACCAGTAGGGGGAACATGTGCACAACAACCAGGTAGGGGAGGGGGGAATTGGCACAACGACTAAATTGGGATGGGGAGAAAAACATAGAAAATCAGGCGGAGAAAAAAGAGGATTAAAAAAAAAAAGAGAATGGAATCACGCAATAGGTTGAGTTGGGTGGCGATCGAAAAGGCCACAAATTCAACTTTCCAACGATGTATTGGTTGATCGGCGAAAACACAGCCAGGAGCCGATAGACGAGGGCAAAGTGCCGCTACGTGCGAGTGTGTGACGGCCGGCCGTAAGGCCATCTGATGCTTAAGAGGTTAAACTGTTAACCATGTGACATATGACAGTTGAGTTATGTACAGCTAACTTAATCTTCCGTCCTCTCTTCTATCTTCTAACTGTATTTTCTATCTGTCATTACAGCACAACGGATATGTGGCCTGAAGACTGAAGTCGAGACACTGACGATGAGATTATCAGCCCAACAGACTGGTCAGTTTTTATTCATCTATTAAATATCTATTTTTGTTTTTATGTCTTTATATGATAGTGATGGAAACTGGTGTTTGTATTTCAAAGAGTGGAGAAATGTCTGAACCAGGTGCCACACTACCAATCACACTAATTTAGTTAATTTGAGACAAATCCGGCCTTTTTTAACAGTTGATGCGGCAAAAACGTATCTTCATCGCATGATATTCTCACACATTGAATACTGCTTCAGAAACTGGTCGTTTGCTGGTGTCACTGTCATGAAACCCATCGAACAGCTTTATCATAGAGCCATCAAGGTATTTGCCAGGAAACCATTGGCATACCACCATTGCAATATTTTGAAACAATATAGCTTTTTGAGCTTTGAAAATTTCAAAGTCTTAAAAAGCTCTTGTTTCATCTACAAATGCCTACATGGACTAGCTCCCCCTCCTGTACAGGAATTCATCTACAAAAAAAGAAACACTGGACTCTGCACCAGGTCAGACACCAGAGGTGACTGCATGGTCCAACGTAGACTGACCACGTTTGGCAAAAACGTCCTGTCCATAAAAGGCAGTCAGTCTCCCCATTTCCATAAGGGAAAGCCCCACCCTTGCTTCTTTTAGAGGGCAACTAAAAAAATTTACCAACCAGTCATGTGAACACATGTGACATGCTGTTATCTATTTGTAAATTTTTTTTTACTGTTTTTATGTGTCCTGTTTTTATGTATTTGTACATTTCTTACTGTTTCTATTAGTCCTGTTTTTATGTTTGGGGACAACAGATTAGGCTTGTGCTAAATCCGGCAATTTTTACACTCCACAGTGTTCATAAATGTTGCATTGTCCCGTCCAAATAAACGAATTAAATAAAAATAAAATCACAAAGAGACGCAGCATATAGGCCTATATATTGTTGTGGAATATTTTAAATGAGCCAAACAGTGAAACTGTAGAAATTCAGATTCCATTTGTATAAAAAATAGAACATAGTTTATTACTGTTTCTGTGGCCACAAAAACAGTATGCTCAGTTTACAATCAGAGACTAATATGTAACACACAAAGCGTCTGACCAGAAACAGAAAGTGAGAAGAGCTCTGGTCAGACTTACAATTAAGTACAAAGTTGACATGACGTAAAAAGATGACAAATAACAGATATGACAAGAAAGGTAAACAAAGATGAACAAAGATGAGAAATTGAAAACAAAAGATGGGTTAAGGGGTTTTGTCGTGTCTCACGCAATAATTTGAGTCAAGATTAACAAGAAAATAACCTTGGACGTGTCATATCTACATCAAAGTGTTCTGTGCCTTGGCCGTTGTTTTAAGAACATACGCCAGACTGTCGCCTAGTGACTCAGCTATAGCTGTATACTAGTTAACTATATTAACTAGTCAAGGCTGTAGAAAGAGAATATGTATTTAACACAGAGCTATGGATATGATAATATTTTCCAAGATAATATATATCACCATCATCCAGTGTCATTATAAAGAGAATTGTACAGAATTTGCTTGTATAAAAAAGCATATATATAATAACCATCAAGTATTGTGTTTCAGTGAGTTCAGAGACTAAACAACTAGAGGAGATCAATGAGATTTTGAGAGGATCTGAAAAAAGACTAAAAGAAAGAAATTCTACATTGGAGGATCAACTACAGGACTCGGAGGAAAGACTGAAGAAAACCACACAGGAACTGGATGAGAGGATCAGAGTCCTTCAGGACAAAGAAACACAACTGACCCAACAAGTGAAACAGAACGAGACACGACTCCAGAACACTGTTAAAGAGACGGAGGAGACCCAAAGAAACACAGAGAAAGAAAGACACCTGGATGAAATGACCCAACAAAACACAGAGAAAGAAACACACCTGGATGAAATGACCAAACGAAACACAGAAAAAGAAAGACACCTGGAAGAAATTACCAAAAGATACAGAGAGAAAGAAAGACAAATGGATGAAATGGCCCAACGAAACACAGAGAAAGAAAGACAACTGGATGAAATGACCCAACGAAACACAGAGAAAGAAAGACAACTGGATGAAATGACCCAACGAAACACAGAGAAAGAAAGACAACTGGATGAAATGACACAACAAAACACAGAGAAAGAAGGACAACTGGATGAAATGACTCAAGGAACCAGAAAGAAAGACAGACAACTGGATGAAATTACCCAACAATACAGAGAGATAGAAAGACAACTGGATGAAATGACCAAACAATACAGAGAGATAGAAAGACAACTTGATGAAATGACTCAACGGTACAGAGAGAAAGACAGACAATTGGATGAAATGACCCAACAATACAGGGAGACAGACAGACAACAGGATGAAATGACCACTCAGTTTGGTAAGATCACATTTTTACTTTGTTAACCTGTTAAGCTGTAGCCCTATTTCGCCTAAAGGTACATGCCTAAGTAAATGGAAGATTGCTCCACTTATGCAAGGTCAATTAGCATGTTCTTGGTATCTAGGAACATCTAGGGACCTGTGGGTATGTATTTCCAGTGTCAGAAATATTGTGTCTGTTACTAGGCTTGAGTAAATTGTAATGAAGAAAAGGAGAATATAAATTATGATTTATTTTTGCATCTGTGCCGGTGAATAACACCATGTTACAATTGTGCCGTAACCGAGGTCGCTCACTGAGCTCATTCACCACCTTATTGAGATCAAGTGTAAAAAAAATCGAAGCAAATGAATAAAGGGAAGATTATAACGTAACTCAATCATGCGATTAATAACAATTAAATATTTTAATTGTTGACAGCCCTAGTTTTTAATAATAATAATAATAATATATTTGATTTGTAGAGGCGCTTTATAATTGTGGAACAAATCTCAAAGCGCTACAGTGTAAAATAAACATAATCAAATCAAATCAAATCAAATCAAATGTATTTGTAAGGCCCGACAACACACGTTAATGTCCCCATGGGCCGGACACGTCTTCTTTAAACAAGTCAAGAAGAAACATAACAATAAGTCAAGAACAAAACAAGAACACCATAAGGTCCAACAAATTTTAAATAGATGCAAATAAATGAATAAATGCAAGCACTCCCAGACATACCCCACACGAAGGTAAGGAAAAACTCACTAGAACCTAACAATAGGGAAAAATGCACCACAGGCAGTGTGGAGGAGAGAAACCTTAGAAGGTCCATTCAAGGGGGGATCTCCCTTCTTAGATGTCGGTGATAGTAGTGTTGCAGACTAACAGTTGGTAAGCATGCACTCATGTGTGTAGTTATGGTAGAAAAAGGGGTAACCACTGCGCTCAGACAGGTGCATAGTCCAACATTAATTATGCAAAAACACACTGATGAAGGCCGGATGGCAGAAAACGTTTTGTGTCCTTTAAACAACTTTAAAAATAAAAAACAACGATATTCCGAGTGCGGTCCCTACCTCCCTTTTTTGCTCATGTGTGTAGGGAAACACAGATGAGTGCATGCAATAGCAACTGAACATTTTGAAAAATTAAAGATAGAGTTGATAGCGATAGCAACTGAACATTTTGAAAGATTAAAGATAGAGCTGATAGCGAATCTATTTGAGGCACAGGGGCGGCGCAAAGAGGGTCGCGTCCTCCCCGTCTTAATCACGGGACGTTCAACACTCTGGTCATCGCTCCGAGATAGCCGGAGACAGGGAGATGGGGGGAGAGAGGGTCGTAACCTCCCCGACATCATTGCGGGTCGTCCAGCACTCCGGTCACCACTACGAGACCGCCGGAGACAGGAGGGCACGCAGAGAGGGTCGCATCCTCCCGGCCTTCATCACGGGACGTCCGACACTCCAGTCAACACTCCGGGACAGCAACTCACAGGGAGACAGGGAGACGGGACAGGCGTTAGACAGCTTGCGTGATTGTAGTGGGCGGACATAGCAATAGATACAAGTGGTAAGCATATATGTGAATAGAGTAGATATATGAAGTAAGCATATTATGTGAATAGAATAGAAGTACTTAACCCAGCAATAAAACCACGTTGACAGACCACAAACCATGTTGACAGACCACGGACAGAAGACGGTAAGGAGCTGATCCGTGGCCTCGGTGGTGCATGTAGAGCAGTCTCTGCAATCTTGGCCAAGACCCCGAGACATCCATCATCTTGGACAGCACTACGAGACAGCAGGCACTCAGAGAGATGGGGGGGCAGGGGGGGTTAGAGAGTTCCCATGTTTGTAGTGCTGCGGAAAAGCAGAGATGGGAGAAAATAGACATCCTAACTAAACTAGACAGATTAATCTAAAGGTCAGTCCCCGACCAGGTGAGATCAGGGTAGGTTGAAGGATGGG
Source organism: Notolepis coatsorum (assembly GCF_963971535.1). Classification (NCBI taxonomy): domain Eukaryota; kingdom Metazoa; phylum Chordata; class Actinopteri; order Aulopiformes; family Paralepididae; genus Notolepis; species Notolepis coatsorum. The sequence continues at coordinate 148,848,782 of NC_140169.1, read as the reverse complement.
TCTTAAGCAGGGATTTAAAAGCTTCGACAGAGCAGGCGCCCCTGACAACGGCAGGTAATTTGTTCCACAGGTAGGGAGCGCGGTAGACAAAGGCTCTGTGGCCAGCGGATTTCTTTTTAACCCTAGGAATCGATAGAAGCCCCGCATTTTGTGAGCGCAGAGCACGAGCGGGCGAGTATCGGGAGATGAGATCGGATAGATAGAGTGGTGCAAGCCCATTTCAAATTTTTTAGGTGAGGAGTAGCACTTTAAAGTCAGATCGGGCTTGAATAGGAAGCCAGTGTAGGGCGGACAAAACTGGTGTCATTTTCTAGGTCTAGTTAGTATCCGTGCAGCCGCTTTTTGCACAAGTTGAAGATTTTTGATGCTTGAATTAGGTAGGAAAAGAAATTAAATTAAAAAAAGCTAGGAAGAGAGTAAAAAAAAAGAATATAAAATAAGAAGGTCTAAAACTAGTAAAATAACATAAAATGTGTGGAGCTAAAACTAGATAAAAATCAACAAAGGATCTATTAAAAAGACGAGTTTTGAGGCCCTTTTTAAAAGGATCCACAGTCTGTGGTGCTCTCAGGTGGTCAGGGAGAGCGCTCCACAGTCTGGGTGCTCTCAGGTGGTCAGGGAGAGCGCTCCACAGACTGGGTGATCTCAGGTGGTCAGGGAGAGCGCTCCACAGTCTGGGTGCTCTCAGGTGGTCAGGGAGAGCGCTCCACAGTCTGGGTGCTCTCAGGTGGTCAGGGAGAGCGCTCCACAGACTGGGTGCTCTCAGGTGGTCAGGGAGAGCGCTCCACAGTCTGGGTGCTCTCAGGTGGTCAGGGAGAGCGCTCCACAGTCTGGGTGCTCTCAGGTGGTCAGGGAGAGCGCTCCACAGTCTGGGTGCTCTCAGGCGGTCAGGGAGAGCGCTCCACAGTCTGGGTGCTCTCAGGTGGTCAGGGAGAGCGCTCCACAGTCTGGGTGCTCTCAGGTGGTCAGGGAGAGCGCTCCACAGTCTGGGAGCGGATGAGCAGAAAGCCTGATCTCCCACGGTGCAGAGTTTGGTCCTGAACTCCTTGGGAGCTGGAGGAGGTTTGCCCGGCCAGAGCGGAGATGCTGTACATTTTATGTGTACACATTTTTATATATATATAGAGAGAGAGATTCGATTTTATTTATATTATTTTTTATAGAATTGTATTGCCACATAAAGGGTCACAACTCTATGATCCCTGCATCCATTTGTCACTCAACCGAAGACAAGCAGGAAAACCACTGACCTTGACCTTGACCTTGACGACAGACTAACTTATTGGACTATTGATTTAAATAGTTAATGTGTGTTGGCTTAGGCTAGCATGTTTATTTATTTCCAACCTACCGAGGCCTTGACGAAGTCTAGTGCATTATTGTTCTATTTTGTACAATGATCATGTAACTATCTTGACCTCACTGCAACTTGTATATTCTGATAGCCCAGTTTGTCCTGAAAACAAAGATGTATATACCATGATTGTTGCATTGGTGTTGAGGTTATACATACATTATTACACAAATACACCAGGTAAACCAAAACTAGGGGGAATGGCTCAGACCCCAGAGAGAATCAGACTTTAACCACATGTAAGACTATCCAGTTTTATCCAGTTTTAAGCCATTAACCAGTTCTAAGACTTGAATCAGTTCTAAAACATATTTAACCTGTTGTAAGATTTTAACCAGACTTGATAGACTGGACTATAACCCGTAGTAAGACTTCATCCAGACTTTAACTGGTGTGTCTGCTTGCAGTGGGAGCAGGCAGCAGCAGGCCAGGCTCTCCAGTGTCTCCCAGGGTGTCTGAGCTGAGACTGGTGCTGCTGGGGAGGACTGGAGCTGGGAGGAGTGCAGCAGGAAACACCATCCTGGGCAGAGAGGAGTTCGGGACCCAGGCTGTACTGACCCAGAGGAGTAGGAGGAGAGAGGGGGAGGTGTGTGGGAGACGGCTTGTGCTGGTGGACGCTCCAGACTGCCCTGGACTCTCTCTGGAGGAGATGAAACAGGATGTGGGGTTCTGTGTCCGTCTGTCTGCTCCGGGACCCCACGCCTTCCTCCTGGTCCTACCAGTGGAGCCCTCACTGGGGGAGGAGAGAGGGATGATGGAGAGAATGGAGGGGATGTTTGGAGAGGGTTGTTGGGGACACACCATCATTCTGTTCACCCACACTGACAGACTGAAAGAGCAGAGCATGGAGGAGTTTCTCCAAGCAGGGAGTCAGGAGCTCCAGCAGCTTGTAGAGAAATGTAGGAACAGGTACCATGTCCTCAACGTGAAGGACGGAAGCTGTGGTCCTCAGGTCTCACAGCTGCTGGAGAAGATAGAGGGGATGGTGTCAGGAAACACAGAGAGCTTCTACAACACTCAGACCTACCAGGAGGCAGAGAACCAGGTCAGAGAGATGGAGAGAAGGATTCAGCACGAGAGGAAGGAGAGGGAGGAGAGGAAACAGAGGGAGGAGGAAGAGATGAGGGAAAGACACGAGAAGGAACTACAGAACTCCCTTGTGGAGAAAGAGGGAGAGGTCCATGGATTGAAAGATGACATTAGAATTCTCAATAAAATAATTTTTGTTCTGGAGAAAGAGTTGGAAGCAGAGAGGGATGAACAGAATAAAAGAGAGCTAGAGAGGAAATTAAAGACTCGTATCAGTCGACGGGAAAAGATGAACAAAGATCTGGACCTACTTAGAGAACAATCTGAAAATGAGAAAATTCAGTTGGAAGAGAAATATCTGAGAGAAAAAATGGAATTAAGAGAGAGGTTTGAAAAAGAAGCCAAGGTGGAGGCAGAGTTGCAGGTGATGAAGATTGTTTTTCCTGCATTACAAAATGCTAGTAGATAGATAGATCGAAGGGGCAGAGAAAGACTGAATGGTGAGAGAGAAAGAATCAACAGAAAGTTGGAGACTCTTAGTCAAAGACTGATGCATAAGTGTGGAAACATTGTAGATGAATTAATAGAACTTGTATTAAGTAGAAAGTCAGATGGCAGAAAGCACATCACATTTATTTTGTAATAACAACAAAAACAACAACGTACAGAGATATAGTGAAGTGGGCTGTTTTTACCTGCATTAAACTCTGTTTGACATCACCATACATCACTTTAGGAGCCATAGTGAAGTGGTTTTATTAGGTGTCATCAGGGGTGCAGTGCTCCTGCCACGCGGTACCACGCCGTTCCACCACCTTTCTGAGCAGAAGCACGTGCACGCACGTGCACGCACATACACGCGTGTGCGCACAAAAATGCGTTCACAACTTTCACTCGACTCGTCGTGCCGTGCGCCAAGTACCGGTGCTCACCTGGCTACTTGTCTTTGCATAACAATAGCATAACAATAGCATAACAAAGAACGAGATGAGCAAAACCAAAATGCAAGCCCTGTACCAATTGGTGGGGGTTTGCTTGAGCTGTGGAACCTCTCACTATGTGACAAATGGTCCCGACTGGAAGGATGAGACATTTCTTAAGTTGTGCTTCAGAAGGAAACTGTCCTTCTGTAAACTGTAAGTTACATTGTTAATTTAGTTTGTATTTACTTTTCTAGTTTAAGTTAATTCAATTAAAGAAATTGTAACTACAATGTATCTACAATTACATTTAAAACATTGTTTGTTTTTCAACCATATCTGTTGACAATATAATTTCTTTATATATTGAATGCTACATCCTGCTACCTTTTTCAGCTTCTCTATTTCAAGGCAATATTAACAAAAACTAAACTAAAACTAGTTATTTCCTATACAAACATGTACAAAAACATAACCCTAACCCTAACCCAAACATGTTTGTATAGGAACATGTCTACTATTTATGCTTAATAATCATTCTAATCATAATGCTGGTCGGAGCTGTTCTGTGCGCACGCGAGGGAACATTTATGCGCATGCGCGGGAGCGTACATGCACGTGATGTCATTAAAACACAGTACAACTACTTATGAAATCACCACTGCACCACTGGGTGTCATAACTAACTAACTAACTAAACTAACTAACTGTGTACAGAGCAAACTCATCTTTGCTGCTCCAGCCGCAAATGGTCTGGTGCTACCAGCTCAGTCAGTCTTCTCATGATACCAGAAGATGCTCACAAACTAAATGCAAGTTTCTTCGCAGAAAGCAGGGTATTTTTTATGACGATGGAAAACAAATATGCTCTTAAACCTCTGGACTCGGTCTATCATTCTGCCCTCAGATTTATTACTGGTGACAGATACGATACCCACCACTTTGTCCTTTATGAAAAGGTTGGATGGCCTTCTCTGGTATAAAGGTGTAACTATAATTAGTATTTGTTTATTTTTAAAGCTCTTATTGGTAAACGGCCCCCTTACATCACATCACTGTAGGAAAGGAATATCTGAACCTATTCCACACGTTCAAATGACTGGCTGGTTCTTAGGGTTCCTCCAGTTTGCTCAGAACTAGGAAAAACAAGCTTTTTCCTTTGATGCTTCCAACACCTGGAATGCCCTCCAACTGATTCTGAAGCTGAAGGTTCTTCCTCATTTTGCTGCATTTAAAAGTATGATCTCCGACCACTGTGTGTCGACTTGTAACTGTCTTAGCAGATTTCTATGGTTTATTGTTATTTGTTGAGCCGATGTGTATGAATTTAATAAACTGTGTCTTTGATTTGTAAGCTTGTCATTGCTGTAAATGAGGATAACCTCAGTGTCTTATGAGTTGAAATAAAGGTTTGAAATTAAATTAAATTAAGCCTCCTCGACCAACAAGAAACCAAAAATGTGCTCTGCAAAAAGTCTGCATATAAAAAAGAAAGCACACAGAGGAAACAAAGCAAAGAGGCTCATCGGAAATTACAATTCAGACAGTACAATTCAGCAGCCAGCAGGTGTCTTAATATGCAATAAACATGTTTTGAATCAAATTATTAAAATGCTGACTGTATAATGGTTTGGGACATTACTGTATATATCTATGCCTGATGCTGGCCATGACCATGCTCAATTATGTCTCGTAAGTTGTTGCAGCAGATTTTGGGTTGATACCATTTGTTACACATAATTTGGTGCCACTCAAGAATTGATAAACATTGTCAGAGTTTAACCACTAAATAATTTCACATGCCCTAGAGTAGGTGATAAGTTATACTAAGTAACAACTAAATAGTTTCACATGCCCTAGAGTAGGTGATAAGTTATAACGTAACTTTAAGTAACAACTAACTGACTAACTGACAATATAGAGAAGCACAATGAAAGCGTAAAAGGATAAAAGTTCTTCTCTGGGTAAGATGTCAATATTGCCAGCATTTTTACAAATCTATATTTCAGTAGGGAAGCAGTAGTATAGTTTAAAAACTTGAAGAGCTATAAGGGAATTTAAAGAAATTGGATAATCCCTGCAAATACTTTTGTTTCCCCAATTAGGAGGAACATTTATTATAAAAGTGTAAAGTCACACAAAACAAACACCCGTATGAGGTGTATATATACTGGTTATGTGTGATTTGAGTGTTGTTGTGTTGTCACTTATCCTGAGATGATTGAAGGTGAAAATTGCCTAAAATAACTGTTCAACTTGGGCAGTGGATATTTTCGCCGTAACAAGAGCATGCTGGATTGGCCAGGGGTAAGTCTAAAATAAAGTAGAGTCTAACTGATGTTTTCAATGTTGTATAAAATATCACCTCAATAAAAAATCCTCAATGTGAGGGTTAAGAATAAATAGCAGACGGATGTTATTTTGTCCTCTGTTAATTGGACTATAGCACATGGCTTAGCTATGTGTTAGAGTCTGGTAAGCCAATATTGAATGTAAATGAATAAATAAAGTATTGTTAACATTTTATTGGTTCCTAGAGCGTTGCTTCCTTGTATTTCCGGTTCAATGATTATATAAATAGGAAGATTGCTATTTGTTTCTACAACATTGTATGTGTTCAGAGTACAAAAAAGTATTTTTCAGATGGTGAGAAAGGAGAGCAGCAAACTGATCTGCAAGAAAGGAGTCAAGCCATGAGGCCAGGACCAGTCTTGAACTCTGCCCACTGGGGTCAGGAGGGCATAGCAGAGGAAATCATGGGGACGTGTATGAACGATAGGTTATGTAGATAACCTAGTTATATTAGTATAGGCTAAGCGTCCCGCTCTGAGCCTTACGAGATACTCATATCTCCTGTGATACCTAATGTATCTCCCACGAACAAAAACACATGCACCCCACCTGTATGGGGCCCCGCCCCTTATGGTGGCCACCGCCCATATAACCATGACCCTGGTCATGAAACACCCTTCCTCGCCAAAACCCGTCCCAGGAAAAGATCCCTCAAGAGGGAACTCAGGGCGCGCAGAGCGGGACGCTTAGCCTATACTAATATAACTAGGTTATCTACATAACCTATCGTTATATATCGTATAGCATCGCGTCCCGCTCTGAGCCTTACGAGATAATGGGGAAGAGCGGGCGCGAGACCCGACAGATGTACCCCCTGAGGACCCGTAAGCCCACATCAAGGGGTGCGGGGAGCCCTGTCACCCCATCCTTCCTAACGAAGGGGGGGCGCAGTCAACTCCACCTGAATGCGAACAAGAGGGAGCCAGAACCCCTTGAACACACCGTACAGGCGGAACCACGTGTGACTCAACACACTGCGGCCCATACCCATACACTCCTGCTACCCGACCAAAGGACGGGAAGCAGGAAAGGCCACAGACCCCAGAACCGCCTGGGAGACAGAACCCCCGGTCATGTCCATGAGGAAAAACCTTACAAAGGAGCCCGGGGAGGACCATGAAGCTGCAGCACAGATGGCCTCCACCGAGGCCCCACCCAGGAGAGCGGCAGAGGCAGCCACCCCACGAGTGGAGTGCGCCCTGACGCCCCCAGGGGGATCCTGCCCAGCCAGCGTGTAGCAGAGGGTAACACCCTCGCACAACCAATGGGACAGGCGCTGCTCCGACAGTGCCTTACCAGCACGAGCCCCACCGTAACAGACAAAAAGCTGGTCGGTAACCCTGAAATCCTGAGTACGGCTGAGGTAAATCCCCAAGCACGGACTGGACATGACAGGTGAAGGCCCGCATCTAACTCACCAGTGTGAGGAGGAGGACGAAACGCCTGAACCACAATATCCCGGGAGCGGAAGGAACTCCGGATATTCTCAGGCACGAAAGCAGGATTAGGTCGCAGAGTGACACCGCAATCGGTCCGAAAAGACAGGCACTCTGGATGTACCGAGAGAGCACAGAGCTCACCTACGCGTTTAGCGGAAGTGACAGCCAGAAGGAACGCGGTCCTGAAGGACAGCTGTCCCAACGGCGCCCGCTCGAGCGGCTCAAACGGGGCCAAGGACAACCGACCGAGGACCAATTGAAGATCCCAAGTCGGAGCCAAGGAGCGTTGCACCGGCTTAACGCGTCGAGCGCCAAGCAGGAAACGCTTCACAAGAGGGTGGCTGAACAAGACATCCCCTCAAACCCCTCATGATAGGAGGATATAGCTGCTGCATATACCCTCACCGTCGAAGCCGACAGTCTATCAAGGAGAGACTGGAGGTAACTAAGGACAGCAACCAGGGGGCAGGAGACTGAGTCCAGGCCCCCCGCCTTACACCACACTTGGAACATACGTCATCTGCCCGCGTAAGCGCGACAGTGGAGGGAGCATGTGCAGTCCAGATGGTAACACCATCAGGATCAAGAACCTGCGCCCCTCAACGTACCCGTCCCAACAACTGACCTAACAGATGTATGGGGAAGAATCCCTGGCGGCACGGCATCGGTCCCAGACCTGCCTGGCCATGTCCAGACGCAATCCTCACCCGTCAGGATGAGGGCCGCCCTGCGACAGTACACCTGCACCCACATTCTCCCTGCCGGGGATGTGGGGAGCCCTTAGGCCGCGCAGATGGAGGACGCCCATAGCCAGCCGCCCGCCGCCTGGTGCAGACAGGGGGAGCGTACTCCTCCCTGTCTGTCGATACACGACACTGACGTCGTATCGTCCGTCCTGATCAACACCATTTGTGGACCAGAAGGACCGCTTTCAACACCAACACATTGAACGTAGCGCAGACCGGGCAGCATGGTTTGCCAGCTGCCCCCTACTGCGTTGGCCCGACGCATCACCAGCGAGGGAGGCGTCGGTGAAAACGCGACGTGAGACAGCGCCGTAACCGTCCTAGGACGGAACCTCCCGAGCGTGTTGACAACACGCTCCGAGATGGATGCCCATAGCCCTCCAACCGTTGACTGGGAAGAGGAATACTCTACATCCAGTGTACAGCAACCCCAGGCTGGTAGAGACCTGCCTGGTACGAGACCTGACGATCCACCTTGACCGCGAAGGACCAGAACGTCATCAGGGCAGAACACTCCGTAACCCCGGATGACGCAGAGGCCCCAGTGCGGCCTCCACGCACTTGGTGAAGATGCGGGGAGCCAGAGAAAACCGAACGGCAGCCTCTGGTACTCATACGCTAACCCTGCAAAGGAAGCGTAGGTAAGCCCTAGGATGGAAGATCGGGGATGCGCATACGCATCCTACAGGTCTATGGAGGAGAACCAGACCCCCACCTGACAGTGTTCAACAGGTAGGAGACGATCCAAAAAATGCTGAACCTTCCCATGGGACAGGTCCAGCCTGGGTCTTACACCCCTCCCTCCCGACTTCTCGGGCAGAGAACACCGGGAGGAGAACGCCACGACGATGGCTTGCTTCGTCCACAGAGATTGGATCTCGTCGACCAGAGCTGTCCCTGCTGGAGACCCCGACAACAGGGTCTGTACCAAACCTGAAAACGGGTGGGGTTGTGTAAACACAAGTCCCCGCCTCACCATTCTCTCCATCTACCTCGACATATGGTACTGCCGTAGTCATATGTGACGACACTCCCAACGCACCCGCCGTCACATGGCGCAGGTCCGCCAGGAACTGTAGATAGTTGGCCCGGTCCCCCCCGCTGTGCGAAGACAACCCTGGAATCGTGCGAGGAGCGCGTTCCGTGTCGGAACACCTGACCCTGACACCACCCACGAGGCAATCGCACCCAAGGGGGAACCCCGACAGAAAAAGGGCCTGTCTGATACGGGGGGCTTCCGATCAAAAAAGCCCCCCCACTGAACACCCCTCCAGAACATGCTGAAGGAGTCGTTCTGCAGCCGGACATGCAAGGTGTAAGGCCCCCATGGGTTCCTACACACCGTAGCCCTGCAGTGATATCACTACCACCCCAAACCATGTGAGCTGCGACCACTTGCCAATATTCCAGGAGTGGGAGCACCAACATGATACCTGGCCTGGCGAAGGCGAGGCCGGGGAAGCCCGCACTGTGTGCCTCAAAAGGTTTCGAGCCCCCCTGCTGACAACACTTAAGTTGACAGACGTAACACCAGGCTCAACCAACACAGTTCAAGGTGTGGGAGCCGCTTGACAGCACAACATTCTCACGGACAGACCCAGGCTCAGCCATCAACTGGGTGTCAGCCCCTGTCTCCATGAGAAGCGAAGAATGGGGCCGCATACGCTTCAATGAAGGTTCGCGGCCCGCAGCCAAAGGAGAACGCTCAGAGCCCCGCTTCTGGGGATACCAGAGAGAGGATTGAACGGGGAGCGGGCTGCTCGCGGCAAAATGACGACGGAGTGGTTTACCAACACCGAAATCACCCAAAATGGCCGATCCCTCGGCCGCCAAGACTGTCGGCCTCGCGATACCCTGTCGATTCTCCAACCAGGGCACCACTGGCGGGGGAAACATGGCCGCCTGTCGAGGGCCCCGTCATCGCCGCTGACGAGGCCGTGCTCTCTCTTCTTCTGGCTGCGCGGTGTGAGGCGGTGTAGGGCCTAGGACAATACCGCCCGCGCTCCAGCAGAAGACCAAAATCCCCTGCGGAGAGGGGAACCCCGAGCGGTTATAGCTTGCGGCTGGGTCAAAGCTAATAACGTCAACATCCTCGACGGAGTGGTTTACCAACACCGTGCGCGATGTGTCGACGTCGGCCGGCCCTCAAGGCCCCTCCACCAGACACCATTTCTGTAATAGAAAAAACACCAATTCGAACACAGTTCTAATCGTTGCCAATTCCATACCGTGGCGGTACAAGCCTTAACAGCCCACCAGCCACTCGCCAGGCCGACCCATGGTGTCGGCCGGGCGGGGCATTGTTTCAATATATCAAAAACAAAGGACTGACGTTAACATGGAGCACCAGTGGTGATTGCAAACAGCACCCTCCACTGTGGTGTGGACCATGAAAAGGTTAAATGAATAAAAGAGCTAAACCACAAAAACTGTAGAATGAGCAAACCCATACACACAAAGTTTAAGGGGAGACGGACCAGACCCGTCTTCATTCAAAATATTCACAACAGAACACCAGCCCTAGTTTAGCCCATTTACCAAAAAAGGTAAACAAAGCCCCCCCCCCGCACTACTCCCCCAGTATACCGATTGACCGTCAGTATGAATGGTTTGAGAGGAGAGAAAGCTGTAGCAAGACAGACCTTCTCATAGCAGAGTGACAAAATGAAACAATAGCCCCCTACACAGGGCCGCCCCAGGAGATGGGGGGCCTCGCGTCTAAAAACGCACAGGGCCTCACATTTCTCCCAAGCGGCCCTGCCCTTATACTACTGCAGCCTAACGCCAGGCAATGTGGAACCCAAGACAACAATTGCCTGTGCACAGACACGCAACATGTTTACCATGTCGGCTGGACCCATAGCCCCACTACCCGACGCCAACCCAGATGGGAACACCGTTCAACAAACCCCGCCGGAACACAAGGTAATACCTGGCTAGAACCTAGCCACGACCTACCCCGTATCAACCCATTTACCCGAAAAAGGTAAATAGAACTCAAAACCCCACAACAGCTACCGACTGACCTTCATTGATGAACCGGGCAAGAGGCGGGAGAGTGACAACATCTCACGGCGGAGACATTAAAACAGCATAGCAATTAGCAGTAGTGATAGCATGCGGCAGTAGCGATAGCATGTTAGCATAGCTTTAGATGTTTTAGCAGCACGCCCAAGACAGCTTGGAAACCGTTCCCTGCAGAGAACGTTCACCAAACCATCTTGCCCCTGGCGCCAACACACAACAAGGTTGTGTTAACAACACAAACCAGCATTACTAACACTAATACCCATGCCTGAAGACACAGGGCCTACCTGAGTACAAGCTGGCCCGACAGCCAGCCTTGTACAGCTGAACCTCGATGTGCAGTCATCAAACGAGGAACATCACAGGCCCGTCGTGTCGCCGAAAACATGCGTCGAAGATGCCAGGGGCCAGCAACCTCCGGTAAGCTTCCAACATTATTAATCTTCCTTAATCTTTTCATTCCGCTAGCTCGTATGGTGCACGCATCCAACACGCTGGGACGAAAATAGAGGAAGGGTGTTTCATGACCAGGGTCATGGTTATATGGGCGGTGGCCACCATAAGGGGCGGGGCCCCATACAGGTGGGGTGCATGTGTTTTTGTTCGTGGGAGATACATTAGGTATCACAGGAGATATGAGTATCTCGTAAGGCTCAGAGCGGGACGCGATGCTATACGATATATAACTAGATAGTGGAGGAGGAGTTCAGACAATGCCCAAATTGGAGCCAGTGTGTGGAGGGACATCAACAAGGAGTAAGGCAGTATATGTGTGTATATGTTGTCAATTATCTTAATAGAACTTAGGATAAGACAAATATGAATGAGAAAAAGCTGAAGAACAAAGTTGAAATTCAAAGTTGAAGACATTATTTTTTTTAAATAATAATAGTGGTATAATAAACATTTATTTTTTGCTTGTGTCTTCTCAGCAGCCTCACCAGGGCCCCGTTCCCCGTACCTGGTTCAACTAAGTCGATCAAAAGTCCCATTAGCAAGCTTAAATTAACCCGATGATTGAAGTCAGGCTATCTCGGTTTCTCGAAGGCTGATTCGGTCTCGTTAATTCGAACCAGACTTCAGTAATCAGGATAATTGCACATGGCCGTTTTACCTGAAAAGGGGGAGGTATCGATCCCCGAAAACCATGATTTTCTAACGGGAAGATATCGCAGACAAGTGAAATGCATATATATAGGCTAATTTTAAGTCCCTCATTACCCCAATCAATCACATTATATTTCTTTAAATGTGCCTGCTGGCAGTAGGCTTAATGGAATGAATAATCGAATGAGATCTTGCTAGCGAAAATAATTATTTCAACTCTTTCAGAATAAGTAGATAAAAACAAGCCCAACGAGTATCTAATTGATACAAATTAATAGATACTTATGAGGATATCTGTACTGTATGCGGCGTGCGCTTAGGTATCATGTACTATATAAATTAGAGCTGGGCCGTTAACGGCGTTAACGTGCTGCGTTAACGCCGGACTGTTATGGCACGATAATACAATTGACGCCGTTAATCTATTTCTCAAACTTGGGTCTCCTCTCTGTCTGTCTGCCGCTCACTCACTCACACATACGGGTACTTAAGGGTGGGGCCTATCTGTGGCTCAGTGTTGAAGCGCTGAGGACACAGACCGAGCTCTGCCCTCATTATTATTATTATTATTATTATTATTATCATGGCGGAGAGAACAAAACGAAAGTCTGGGTACACTTTACGAAAATCAATGCCGACAACGCATGTTGCCAAGTGAAATAAAACATTTGCAAGTATGGGTGGCAATACAAGCAATTTGTCAAAACATCTGTTGTCAAAACATAACATTAGTCTGCAGAATGCACCGTTTTCGACTGCTTTGCTCGCAGTGTTCCATCTCCATGCACGTCCATTGCAGGTAAGCCAAGATAATACGGAGTTAGCTAGGCTAATAACGAATTATTACGAATAGGCTAATAAATAAAATATAATTGTTTAGCTACAAATATATTTGAAAGATGACAGCCCACGCCTCTTCCCTCTCCCTCCCTTCACCCTAGCAGCTAGGAAGGATGACAGAGGTAGGGGGGGGGGACGAGTGTCACAGGGTTGTGACCCAGTTTGTTGTCAAAGGCCTGCACCCCTTCTCTACAGTGGAGTCCAAGGGCTTTAGGTGACAACCAGTGGTGCAGTCGTAATATGGGAACTGCCCGGACACCACGTGCACAAGAAACGCACGCGCACAGAACAGATGATTATTATGCAGAATAAATAGTAGGAAACATGTTTGTATAGGAAATTACTAGTTTTAGTTTAGTTTTTGTAAATATTGCCTTGAAATAGAGAAGCTGAAAAAGGTAGCAGGATGTAGCTTTCAATATATAAAGAAATTATATTGTCAACAGATATGGTTGAAAAACAATGTTTTAAATGTAATTGTAGTTACAATTTCTTTAATTGAATGAACTTAAACTAGAAAAGTAAATACAAACTAAATTAACAATGTAACTTAGTTTACAGAAGGACAGTTTCCTTCTGAAGCACAACTTAATGCCTCATCCTTGATCCTTCCAGTCGGACCGCTTTAGGGAGCGTAACTACTCCCCTAAGATCCTAGATTCAGCTCCCTCTCCAAGGCCAGCACCCTAGAACGCCAATCACCTTTAACCAGGAAGCCCACCACTAGCCCTAAGAAGGACCAGGTGTATTTCTGCACTAGATACAGTACAGAGGCTCCCGCGATACGGAACATTATCAAACGGAACTGGGACATCATCAAATGTGATGAAACTCTGAAAGAAGTATTTCCAGAGCCCCCTGTGTGTTCCTTCAGGAGAGCTCCCACTATAGGAGACAGATTAGTACACAGCCACTTACCAGCTGAGGAAAGAACAACATGGCTACCTAAAGTCCCTAATGGAACGTTTCAGTGTGGCCACTGTAAACAGTGTGGCCACTGTAAACAGTGTGACATTGTAGTGAACTGTAAGGGCTTCACCCATCCCAGAACACAGCAGGTATACACAACGAGACATTTTATAAACTGTAAAACTACCCATGTTATTTATATATTGTGTTGTTCTCGATGTGATGCTTTCTATGTTGGCCGCACCAAACGGCGTTTACAGGACCGCCTCAGTGAGCATAAATATGCAGCTGAGGTTCTAAACTGTGATTATGCTATAGTTAAACATTTTATGGTGTTGGAGGACCTCTGGTGTCTAGAGGCACATATTGTGACAGCAGACCTCAGGCTGACTAGGTACACACACCTGGGCCCTGTTTCTTGTACCTGGATAACTGAGTTAGCCGGATAACTTTAACTGGATAACTGGGTTAGCCGGACTTTCCGGTTTCATGTACGTGGATTTTCCAAATCACCATGACAACATATCCAAAAGTTTGAGCCTGGTCGAAAGCAGAGTTCAAGTTCAACTTAGCCTGAACCATCGCCACGCCCCCGCAAAGAAGTGACGGCCCGTTTCCTGAAACTATTCCCACAGTCTACGATCTGCATTATACCATTCTGAATTACGTTCTTGTGCTCCATTCTTCCAGAGGGGGCTTTTGAAATGTAAAATAGACCCAAAATGCTGATACTAAATTCACTGTCCTAAATAATGCACGTTATATATACCGTGGCGACGGTGGCGCTCGCTCGTGCGATGTACACATTATGTGGTTATTTCAATTGTAACTGGGATTAAGATGTCTGATGAGATGCGCTGTTTGACGGATTTGAGAAATTGAATGAGCCGTTGACGTCACATTAATGAATGAGGATAAAGAGATAAACTTCATTCATAACAAAGGATATTCTAAACACGGGTCTCTCGTTCATTAATGTATAAACAATGAATTTATCCCATCTGGCACAGTGGTCCAGCGGTAGTGCTCAAGCCTGCCACGCGGCGGCCAGCCGTGTATAGGTGTAACAGACTGACAGCCAATGAAATGGGGTGCATTTGTCACGCTGTCCAAGGAGCTGAACTGCTCTCGTGCAGCCGTGTTCGAATCCCGGTCGGGGCAAAAGCCTGTCATACATTATCAAAGATAAACAGCTATGTTGAATCAATAAACATGAATATCACTAAATAAACATGAATATTGCACAGATTTAGATTATAATAGTAAAGCTATTATAATAGTTCAATGGTTGTGATGGCAAAGTTCGTGTCAGGTTCCTTACTGTATATTTGCATATCGTATGTCACAAATGTAACAGTACTATATACCTGTATGTCATGTATGTCATAAATGTCACTATGAATTGAAAATGGGGGACCCTGATGTAAACAAGACAAACGTCTTTCTCTGCATCCCCTTAAACATTTTGTGTGTATTGAGCCGTACTGTATTGTACCCATTCTGCAATCAGTTAAATAAAGTTTTCATTCATTCATTCTGTCCATCTGTCTCTCTCACTTGTTTAATCTTTGACTCCAACACTGGTTCTCTCGCAAAACCCCAAACATTACAATGCCCGCTACGATTGTGCAATAAAACAATAGTTTCGTTTGAGTTTACTCCGTTTATTTGATCAGGGACAGTGCATATCAATCAACAGTTTATACATTTATAAATTAATACAAATTACAGAAGAAAAAACATTATTATCAAACCAGATTGGAGGAGTGTAAAGGGGATAGTAAGAGACTATGGAAAACATTGAATGCAGCTATGGGTAGAAATAAAATGGGCAAAACGATATCATTTATTGAGTCAGATGGTATATTCATCACTAAACCATTTGACATTGCAACCCATTTCAACAACTACTTTGTTTCCAAGTTAAACACAATTATAAATCAAATGTTGCCAATGAGTGGTTAGCTGTCAGACTCTGTAATTAAAAAAACATATAATGTGTGACAAGAAATGCAGATTTAAATTCAGGAGCACAAGTCTAAATGATATTGAAAAGCTCCTCCTAGTACTTAAACCAGATAAACCTTGCGGTGTTGATAATCTGAATGGAATACTGCTACAAATCTCTGCAAAATGTGTGGCTAAGCCACTATCACATATATTTAATTTTCTTTCCTCAGCCTTGGAAAAGTAACTCCACTACCAAAGAACTGTAAAGAGACATTTACAGGTTCAAACAGTAGGCCCATTAGTATTTTACCAGTAATAGGTAAGTTATTGGAAGGAATTGTGTTCAAGCAGATTCAAAAGTATTTCAACGAAAACATTAATTCTGATTTCCAGCATGCATACAAAGTAGGATACTCTACAGGAACTGCTTTAACATCTCTTACAGATAGCTGGCCACAACTGATCGATAGGAAGTTAGTTGTGGGTACAGTGCTCTTGAATTTCAGTGCGGCTTTCGACATCATAGATCATGACCTATTATTATTGAAATTACACACATATGGGCTTGAAGACACTGCCATGGAATGGATGAGAAGCTACTTGTCTAATAGACAACAATGTGTTGTATTTAATGGTTCCATGTCAAATATGGTAACACTCCAGTGTGCTATTCCCCAAGGAAGTTGTAAAGGAACCCCTCCTTTACTCTATATTTGTAAATAATAATAATAATCTTCATTTATATAGCAATGTATAGAGCCACAATGTGTTGTATTTAATGGTTCCATGTCAAATATGGTAACACTCCAGTGTGCTATTCCCCAAGGAAGTTGTAAAGGAACCCCTCCTTTACTCTATATTTGTAAATAATAATAATAATCTTCATTTATATAGCAATGTATAGAGCCATAACATACTGGAATAGGATCCCATTACATATTATACGGACGGAAAACAAGGACAATCACAACAAGTTCTTTTCTTAAAGTGCGTTTGTGTATGTGCGAGTGCAGAATGTTATCGCCCTATTTCCAGATTGTCTGTAATGGCCAAAGTCTTTGAATCTCTTGTAAACAAACTGAAAAAGTTTCTAGCTGACCATAATATTCTTAACGAGTTTCAGTCAGGCTTCAGATCCATAGTACTTCAGTGACTATGCTAGTCTCAAATGACATAATTGAAGCACTAGACAAGAAAAAACTGTGCAGCATTGTTTGTTGATCCGTCTAAAGCGTTTGACTCTGTGGATCACGCATTATTGCTGATGTGATTATGCTTCTTGCCACTGCACAAATGGCCTTCTGTATTTGTATTTGATTTGTATGTTTTTTGTTTAATGCCCTTGTTTTTATGTTGAAACTTGTTGTGTGCTGTGTTGGTCAGGACTCCCTGGAAGAAGATATATTGTATCTCAATGGGACATTCCTGGATAAATAAAGGATATAAAAAAAAAAATAGAAAAGAAAATAGCTGACACTTTTATCCAAAGCGACTTACAAGTTCTGTTCGACAAGTCATCAGGAAGGGCTCAACTCTATCAGCTGAGTAACAATGTTGACCAAAGTGTTGAGTGCTACACCCGAGGCCTTCCTACACCTGCAGAGAGAACCTGAGGAGAAAGACAGCCATAGAGACAAGGCAGGATGTAGTTGTTCCTGAGTTGCTCCATTATGGCATGCTCAGGCCTCCAGATGAAGAAGGGATGGAGCTGGAAGTATTTGGGTGATGGCAGCTCAGAAGTGGAATCAATGAGTTCAGGCTGAGGTGGATGACGCCACAAGGACACCATATTCATAAGATGCCGGACCGGTCGGGACCCTGGCCATAGACCCAAGGCTTCCAGCTCAGTCTTTGTCCAGATGCGCTGTTGGAGAGAGCAGTTCCATTGGCTGACATCCTGGTCAGAACTGGGGGCAGAGGCAGGCTGGGCAGGTGCAGAGGAGGCTGCAGGCACATTTCAGAAACAGTAGTTAGTAAAGAATTGTGAGTAATATTATTGGCAAAACTTAGCCTGAAGTATATAATTAGGTTGCTGTTTATCAAAAAAAAAAAAAAAATTGTTCTTGTTACTGACTCGTGTCAATCTTCCATGTTTTCGCTATAGTGTGTAGACCTTGCTACACATGTATTTCGTTCATATTGTTTATGGACAATGAGATGGGAGTGGAACTTTGTACATGCCCTTTGGGCTTCGTTCCCTCCTAGCACTGTTTTTTTTAAATAATGTGCTAAATAAATAAAATAAAATAAACATATGAAGCTAAATACTCTGCTCTCACATTGTAGCTTCCTGGGGGCTTGTTCAGAGGAGGCTGCAGGTAGACGTGCTGCAGGTAGAGGTGCAGATAATTAGGTTGCTGTTTACCATAATGAAGCTATTATCTGTATATTGTGTATGTCATAAAGTCTTGATGAATTGAAAATGAGGGACCCTGATGTAAACAAGACGAAAGTCTTTCTCTGGTCTGCATCATCTTAACAATTGTGTGTATTGAGCTGTTGTAGTGCCGAGAGATGAGTCGGAGACGGTGGCTGGAGGCAGAGCAAATAGCATTTATTAAGCACAGAAATACAACAAGGTAATGCTACGTTGCTTGCAGTCGACTGAATGACTCTGAGAGAATTGCAGAATACATATATACATACACAAATGTTCTAGAACATTGGTCATGACATCATACGGTGACATCTCACCCATGTTCTAGAACGTTCGGCTGTATTGTACCCATTTTGCAATCTGTTAATAACATTTTCACTCAATCAATCAATCAAAAGTGAGACTTGTGAGTGACATGTCTAATGAATACTGAGTGAGTAGTGAGTAATTGGGGAGAGGTGACATTAATGCCCAGGCATTTCACTCACACACACACACACACACACACACACACACACACACACACACACACACACACACACACACACACACACTCACACTCACATTCACACACACACACGCGCGCACACAGACACACACGCACGCACACGCTTCTCACGTCAGTGGCTGCGTGGCTCTTCCCCGTTGAACCAACCAATCGCAGTGGGCGGGGTTTCCCCCAACAGGTCAGCCAATCGCAGCCACCCACGACCGGCCACTTCCTCCCTGGTGACGTCACAGAGCTGTCACTCAGCGGCGCATGGACTGCTGTCAAAGTGGCTGAAATACTATGATGCGCGTTAGTTGTAATAACGCTACGTTTGACAGTTAGATAGCTTTTGTTTTGTGGCTTATTAAGAAACACGGCGCTGCCTTGTATTTGACCCAACAGCAGTGATTATTGAAGAAGAATCATGGTTTCAATCGATCACGTGGCGCACAAGATCTTCACTTACATCCCATATGTTCTTGTTTTGATCGATCTGCGATACGAAGGTAAGATAAGTTATGTTGTTATGTTGTTAGTTTAAACCTGCCAGGCTAGTTCTCTTATGTTGTTAGTTTAAACCTGTCAGGCTAGTTGTTAGTTAGTTGTTTCTGGACTCTTTTTGTATCACAAACAGTAGCCTACTGTATTTGCAAATCTGGTATGTCATAAATGTATAGATGTAGCAGTACTGTCTATCTGTATGTCGTGTATGTCATATATGTTATGATGAATTGAAAATTGGGAACCCTGATGTAAACAAGACGAAAGTCTTTCTGATTGATTGATTGAAAACTTTATTAACAGATTGCAGAATGGGTACAGTACAGTACAGCTCAATACATACAATTGTTAAGGGGATGCAGACCAGAGAAAGACTTTTGTCTTGTTTACATCAGGGTCCCCCATTTTCAATTCATCGTAACATATATGACATACAGATAGACAGTACTGCTATATCTATACATTTATGACATACCAGATTTGCAATTACAGTACTGTTTGTGATACAAAAAGAGTCCAGAAAAAAAAGAGTATATACATTTGACGTAGAAACTGTACATTGGATTGGGTAGGTGGGGGTGGCCCATTGGAGGTGGTTGGGTGGGTGGGGGGAAGGGGGGGGGGGGGTTGGGTAGGAGGGGTGGGTGGGGGACACTGTACAACTGTACAAACAAAACTGTACATTGGATTATTGACAAGACCATACTTGGTAATTTACTGTACATTGGAGGGGTTTGTGTTCGGACATTTACAGGGGCCAGTTTCGAGTTGCAGTCTCCCTTAGGTGTTTTTTGAGAGTGGTTTTGAAAGTGGGTAGTGATTCACATTCCTTTACAGCTTTGGGTAGGGCGTTCGACATTGATGTGGCATAATTGCGAAACGTGTTTAGTCCCTTGTTTGAGCCGAATCTGGGTTTAACATGATTTGTGGAGCTCCCTCTGGTGTTGTGATCGTGGTATTCACTGACCTTTGGGAAGTATTTTGTCATGTACATGGGTACCTTGGTCGTGTAGTGTATCTTGTAGACCAGGCCCATTGCAAGTTGCTGTACTCTGTCGTCTACTCTAAGCCATCCTAGGTTGTCAAAGTGGGCAGGGGTGAGGTGGGTTCTAGGAGTAAGGTCAAGCAGTAGTCTGACCAGTTTGTTTTGAGATGTTTGTAATTTTGTTTTTAGCGCCTTTGAGGTGCTTTGGTACCATGAGGTGCAAGCATAGTCGTAGTACCCTTGAATGAGTGCTCCTGCTAGAGTCTTCAGGGTATTCTTGTTTACCAGTGAGGAGATCCGGTACAAGAATCGAGTTCGTTGGTTGACTTTTTTTATTACATTGGATGCCATTTTGTCACAGGAAAGATTTGCCTCTAGGATGGAACCCAGGTAGGTAATATCTTCTTTCCTTGTGACAATATTGTCACCCACTGTAACTGAGAAGCCGTCGGTCTTGCTGAGTTTGTTATTTGAACCGAAGAGAATGGACTCTGTTTTGCCCATGTGTAATGATAGTTTGTTATCAGCGAGCCATATGCAGATTTTGCCTAGTTCTGAGCTGAGGGTTTTTTCAACCTGTAACTTGTTCTTGTCAGAGACCAGCAGGGCTGAGTCGTCCGCAAAAAGGAACAAGTTGCAGTCACAAGCTGATGACATGTCATTTGCATAAATTAGGAACGGACCTAGTATGCTTCCTTGTGGAACACCACAGCTTACTGTGAGGGGGGGGGATAGGGTACCGTTTACCTCCACCATCTGCTCTCTCCCCTCCAGGTAGGATTGCATCCAGCTCACTGATAGACTTCTCTGGTCTGCATCCCCTTAACAATTGTGTGTATTGAGCCGTACTGTACTGTACTGTACCCATTCTGCAATCTGGTAATAAAGTTTTCAATCAATCAATCAATCAATCAAAGTTCACCTATGTTGTTATCTTAAACCTGCCACGCTAGTTCACTTATGTTGTTAGTTTAAACCTGCCAGGCTAGTTCACTAGTTATGTTGTTAGCTTAACTGTACATTGGAGGTGGGGGGGGGGGCGGGTGGGTAGGCGGTGTGGGGGAAACTGTACAAGCAAAACTGTACATTGGAATATCGACGAAACCATACTTGGTTCCAAGAGGAGGGTCTCGTGTATTCTTGGGTTAGGTAATTTACTGTACATTGGAGGGGGTTGGGGTAGGGCATTTACAGGGGCCAGTTTCGAATTGCAGTCTCCCGTAGGTGCTCCTTGAGAGTATTTTTGAAAGTGGGTAGTGATTCACATTCCTTTACAGCTTTGGGTAGGACGTTCCACATTGATGTGGCATAATTGCGAAACGAGTTTATATTGTGCTTCATATTGTTTGATACTTTACATGATTACAGTGTTGCAACATTGGACGTGATGTGATTTAACCTCACTTCTGTCATGTATGTATGTATGTATGTATGTATGTATGTATTTTTTTTTTTTTTTTTTTTTTTTTTTTTTAATCTTTTTCCCCCTCCTTCTTTTTCCGATTTTTCTCCCATCCCACTGTTAGTCGTTATGCCAATTCCCAACCCCCTTCCTGGTTGTTGCACACTTTCCCCTACTGTTGGTCCTAGAGGTCGGAGACTGTCACATGCTTTCTTCCGACGCATGTGCAGCCAGCCGGCAGCCAGCCTGGCCGCGCAGATTCTCACCGGGAGAGTGTAACGTGTGGAAGGTCGCACTACCTCTCTCCAGATCTTACCCTTGCTGTGCAGGCGCCCCGACCGAACTGTAGGGGTCGCTGTCCACAACGCCCAGGACCCACCCACGGCTCCCCTCCCCCTAACTCAACCAAACGAGTTAGTATAGCGATCAGCCCGAGCCAAGGCAATGCTGACTCTCCGGTAGTCGAGACCGCAGCCTCTTGCATTGGTGACGAGCACAATCTCCGCTACGCCACCTGACCGCCTTGTATGTATATGTTATGTATGTACCTTTATCAATCCCCTTGGGGAAATTCGTCCTCTGCACTTGACCCATCTTAACACTATGATCGCCGGGGACGAGTTAAGACGTCATTCCTAGCCATGCTCATTCTGCCGAAGACGCCGTAACTCGTCTTTGATGTCAATATTTCAAAAATCTGTGATCGAAATCATATTTCCCCTCCGGAGCCCTGAGATGTAGAGGGAGGGGCGCGCCAAACAGGAAGTGCTCATCCATATGTGCTCCGGGCACTCGCGATCGGTAGCCGGACTCCATCTCAACACACTGGATGATCAATTGCTCGCCCTAACTCAATAAACAACGCTATTTGGACGTATATAGTATTATACAACCTGGAAATGGTTCATCAGGATCAACATCCCATAATCGAAAACGGTCTACTCCACGCTGATCGTCCAACGGCGCGAGGAACATACGGTAAGATTCAGCGTTATTTTCTAACGTATTCCATATAAACTGCTATGATGAACATATGACCCACTCTGGATGAATCATCTAACGCTTACCCACGGAATTATAAGCGATCCCCCGCCCATCATCAGATCATACGTAGATCATTCTAGAAGTACGTCCAGTTGAAATTTTTCATCTTGCGCCGATTGCTATCAAACTGTATTTCATCATCAATATAATGCATTTGGAGCTATAAATCAAGTTCTGGATAAAGCTGCAGAAAACGATAAAAACATACTTATACTTTAGACCATATTTTAGTATGAATATGTGAATGAAAAAGTTTAACGTTGCTACACCCTGAACAATACATATAGGACATTGAATGGGCCATAATAATGGCAATTTAGCAATAGAATTTAAAAAGTTATAGCCCTGCAAAGAAGGGGAACTTCTCCATAGACAAATAGAGCTGGCAAGGGATGGTAAATTATGAATTTAACCCATGGCGATCAAAGTGTTAAAGGTGTATTCAAGATGTATATTTTTTTTGTTCAAATAAGTGGTCTACATGTTAAAAGTAATAGCTCTACATTCCGACATCCATCACTGATATAGAGTGTTTAGTCAATAACATGGGTCTCTCAGTCCCAAAACATAAATATTCTTTATCCAATCAGGAGAGAGAGCCCTAGATATTTGTACTTATTTCAAGAAATCTTGCCAAGCCAGATTTGCTTACTGCACTGGCAGATTATTTTACTTGTTTCAAGCTCATTATTTTCATAAAACACATTTTTATTTCTTATTTTCTTCAGACCATTTTTGCAGTGTAGAGTCCTCTTTCCTGATTGGATAGAGTGGGAACGGGATACCAGGAAATGCATTTTCTGTTTACTGAGTGGAGGGACTGGGAGACCCATGTTACTGACCATTGATTGATTGATTGAAAATGTTATTAAAGGAAAACTCCAACATTTTGGGAAATTAGCTTATTTGGCATCTACCCTGGAGTTAGACAAGCAGGTACATACCCTTTTTCTTCTCTGTGCATGCAGTAGGAGTAGGAAGACGCGCACCGCTAGCCTAGCTTAGCGTCAGTCACTGGAAGTAGGTTCCTCCATTAGCCTAGTTCCCAACATCTTCCTACTCCTACTGCATGCACAGAGAAGAACAAGGTATGTATGTATCTTCTTGTCTAACTCCAGGGTAGATGGCAAATAAGCTAATTTCCCGAAATGTTTGAGTTTTCCTTCAACAGATTGCAGAATGAGTACAATACAGTACGGCTCAATACACACAATTGTTAAGGGGATGCAGACCAGAGAAAGACTTTTCGTCTTGTTTACATCAGGGTCCCCCATTTTCAATTCATAATAACATTTATGACATACACAACATACACAGATATATATCATGACATTTATAACATACAAGACATACAGATTATACAGATATATATCATGACATTTATGACATACAAGAAGACATACAGATACTGTATCTGTTCTATATCTATATATCCATGTTGTTGTGGATCACTGACATTCACTTGTGTTACACATTCAAAAGTGAAACAGGCAACAAGGTATATCAACCAACATTCATTGGTGGCTGATGGTGGGATGGACCATTTACCATTTGCTCTCTACTGTCTTTCAGGAGTGCGATGCGGTAAGGACGGCAGCGTGGAGAGCCACCTGGAGATGGGCAAGAAGCTCCTCGCTGCCGGACAGTTAGCCGACGCTCTGTCGCACTTCCACGCTGCTGTCGGTGAGTTAGCCGACGGGCTAAGTTCCACGTTTGCTGCCGAGCGGTGGACCGGACAGCTTGATCAAATCTTCCTGGTTGATGCATGTTTATTGTTAAAACGTTGCTAATCAAATACAATTTGGATCAGGAGTTCAGTAGAGCAGGGGTTCTCAACCTTTCTGCTGCCAAGGCACCCCTGTGTCCAATAAAATATTCCAGGGCACCCCTACATACGATAAAGACTTTTCCGGTCCTGTCTTTTTGTTTTTAATACAAATAGACCTCCTGTTCACTATAAAGTGCCACGTTTTGATATATTGAGCTTTAAACTTTAAGTACATTTTTTGGAACACGCAACCTAAAACACCTTCCTCTCCCAAACCGTTCCTGCAATTGTTTTATGTTGCATGATGATCATGGATACATTTATTATGTATTGTATTTTTTATGTTTTAATATCAACATCATCTGTCTGTCCACCCTCAGTACATTTACTATCAATATAATATACTCGTCTGACTTCATCATATCTTTTCAAACGCACACACACAGAGGGAGAATGCCCCCCCCCCACCCTGCTGTTCTCTGTCGCTCTGAACAGGGCTTTAGCTTGTTGTTAGCTTATGCTAACGGGACATTAATTCCGGTCTTAAACACGACGTGGTCATAAAGGAATGGCAAGGATTGCAAAGCATGTTATATGCATTTGACCCGTTGCGGAATAAAACAGCAGGGATTTGTTTTGGGTCGCGAAAACACTATCCACGAAAACACTTTTGAACTTCCGACATCAACATGGACGGTCGCATTTTACCCAGCTCCCGTAACCAACGCAACAGATCAACAACAAAAAAGTATTTTGCGCATTTTCTACTTTCCCTCCTGTGGATTATGGACTTGTACCTGAATTCACAACTCAAGCAACAACTCCAGACAGAAGAGGAGGGTAGCGAAAACGCAAATCAGCAGTCCCATTGCGACTTCTACTTGTTAACGGGCATGGAGAGGAAACATCCAGCATTCGGAGCCACGACTATTCACACTGTACTTACTCCGAATCCGGAACGAAAGAAATTACCCCCGACAGGCAAGTGTAATAAGAGATCAATGTTTTTATTATATCTGCTCATGTCGGGTGACATACATCAGAACCCTGGTCCCGTAATGACACGGAACCAGAGACTACAGTTAGATCTGCTGACCCAAGAAGCGGCAGCCAGCGTCGCCAGCACAACAGATCAACTGCTACACACACAGACGGCGGCTAACGACATGATCAACGGCAACATTCCTCCTCTACCACCTCTGCAAAAGAAACCACGAGAGGCCACAGCGAGAGGAAAGGAACCGGGGTTCACAACCGAGGCGCCCAGCACATCGCGGGGACAAAACAGCGAGGCATCGCTCCTCACACCGGCGCCGGAGATCAACAGCATCCACGCAATTGACGCTTCAGCCAGCAGTTGCACCAACCGACCAGCAAGCGGCGACATACCCTCACCGAAGCCCCAGCAGACTTGGAGAACGGCGCGGGACATCAAGGTCACCAAGGACCCGACGGTTAGCTTGGCTGGCCCCGCCATGCCAGCTAGTCTACCCGGGCCGGGGCCAGGACAAAAGGCACCCCCCCTCCCCACAACGGAGTACTAACAGACACATCTGTAAACAACCAGCCCCCCCCCCCCCACATCGCGGGCTTTCACACAAAGGAATACAAACTCTAGCAAAGGACAAAGGATCACCCCCTCCCCCCCTCCCCACTCACGGCACAAACGGCAACAACGCCCCCCCTCCCCCCACCACAGGACAGGACACAAATGAACAGAGTTACCTCAAGTGTGACGAC
This sequence comes from Notolepis coatsorum, assembly GCF_963971535.1. NCBI lineage: Eukaryota > Metazoa > Chordata > Actinopteri > Aulopiformes > Paralepididae > Notolepis > Notolepis coatsorum. The sequence continues at coordinate 148,822,802 of NC_140169.1, read as the reverse complement.
ATCAATCTGATTACCAGCAAAAATGGACTTCACATATTCCATCTTAATACAAATAGACCTAAACTGGCTGAAATCAAACGGTTGTTTTTAAACGGTAAGGCTAACATATTGTGTTTCACAGAAACAAAATTAGACTCATCTGTACAGGATCCAGAGATTGAAATTGAAAACTACTCAATAGTCAGGAGGGATAGAAATCAGTATGGAGGTGGCGTCTGTGTGTATATACACAAGGATACCAAATACATCAACCGTACTGACCTTAACCATGATGAAATTGAAACTGTTTGGATTGAAATCTTATTAGACAGGGCGAAACCAGTACTAGTAGGCACAATCTATAGACCACCAGAACAGAGTGGCTTTTATGACACACTTGATGGGTGTTTAGCTGGGGTGGAGGGGGTAGAAAAAATTCGTATTGGGGACTGGAACACGGATATGCTGCGTAAAGCAGCACCCGTCTTCAAGGCCTTCAGTAGATTTTCTGATCTGCACGGTTTCAGCCAGCTAATCACCTAACCCACAAGGGTATGTGATTCGACACAAACCACCATTGACCTCATTTTGACCTCTGACAAGTCAATGATCTCCAATAAAGGGGTGATAGCATGCAGGTTAAGTGATCATTATATGATTTTCTGTACCCGCAAAAAGCTAAAACAGAAGGCCGGCTGTCACAAAACAGTCACATCTAGAGACCTCAAAACTTACTCTAGAGAGGCCTTTAACCTAGAACTGGGGAGCTTGGACTGGTCAGATGAACTCAGTGGTACACAGGTTGAAGAAACATGGCTTGGATTCAAAACCAAATTCACAGCAATACTCAACAACATGGCACCCATAAGAACCACCAGGGTTAAAAATCGCGCTGAGCCATGGATGAACACTGAAATACTGGCCGCTATGAAAACCAGAGACAAAACATGCTCTGAACTTCATAAAAGTCAGACAAAGCTTTCCAAAAGCTCAAACAGTGAACTCCAAGCCCACGTGGTTGAACTAAAAATTCAAAGAAACAGACTAAGAAATGACGTAGACACCATGATCAGAACCGCAAAAAGAAATTTCATCAACGACAAAACCGAGGAAAACAAAAACAAACCCTGCGAACTTTGGAAATTACTCAATAATCAACTAGGCTGCAGTAAAAAACTTAAAACCAGATTCTCAAACAAACATAAAGACGGACAACACGCTCATCACAGACAAGCTGGATGTAGCCAATTACTTAAACATCTTCTTCACAAACATAGCCACAACACTGGTAAACAAACTACCCTCCCACTCAGGGCATTATGGGGTAGAACACATAGTAGCATACTACAAAAACCTAGGGGTCCACAAAGACGACTTCAAACTTGAAATGGTAACAACCGATGAGGTACTCAAAAAATTGAGCGCCCTCCAACCTAACAAGGCCACTGGCCATGACAACATCCCCTCCAAATTCCTCAGAGACGCAGCAGCCGCCATCACCCCAGTCATCACACACATAATAAACCTCTCTATAAAACAGGGGCACGTCCCCAAGGACTTCAAAATTGCAAGAGTGACCCCTCTGCACAAAAAGGGGAGCAAATTAGACCCAGGCAACTACCGCCCTGTTTCTATTCTTACCTCCATCTCGAAAGTCATGGAGAAAATAGTCTACGAACAGGTCGAAAAGTATTCCCTCCCCGCCGTATGTATATTTCTCTCCCACCCACCCACCCCCTCCTAATGTACAGTCCCCTCCCCATCATATGTATATACTCTGTCAGGATCTAGGGGTAACAGTACTGTATATTTGAATACCGTTTATGTCACAAATGTATCAATACTAAATACCTATATGTCCCTATGCCATAAATGTCATGCATGTTGTGTATGTCATAAATGTCTATATGAATTGAAAATGGTGGACCCTGATGGAAACAAGACAAACGTCTTTCTCAGGTCTGCATCCCCTTAACAATTGTATGTATTGAGCCGTACTGTATTGTACCCATTCTGCAATCTGTTAAATAAAGTTTTCATTCATTCATTCATTCATCCTTGCTGTTGGAGCCAAATGTATGATTTTGTTTACTTTGTAAATAATTGTATAGGTCTATAGTCTATCTTTCATATATTTCATACATAGCCTATAGAAGCACTTAAAATGCCATAATCTGTATAATCACTGTTAGTGCCAAATGTATGGTTTTGAAATTATTATTGTTATTGGTATGAATGAAGTCATGACTTATATAAATAATGGGTTTTGTGATCATGTATTGTTGTAATTATTATATTTTTGATAAGCTAATCAATTGAGATGCATGTGGCTAATTTGGGGAAACAGGCATCAGGTGTTTAAAATGGGCTGGCCGTCACACAGCCAGTGTTCTAAGAATGTTTGGTATGTGGCGACACGGTTTTTTGACCGCTGCAGAGCAGCCTATGTTTTGATTGTTTGATTCTACAATATGATTTCGCCGTTAAACGGTAAGATAAACATTTCCTAAATTCATTGTGGGGATTATTGGAATCCGAAGATCTGCATGGAAAATCTGAAAGGAAAATAAATGTCATATAAAATCCGATCTCCCGAGTGCTGCTATCTGAGTGCGTCAACCAAGCGCATACCAGTAGAACCAGAAGGTGCATTTACGTTGAATAAGGATTGCATCTTTATAGTAAAAAAACCCAGCTGCTTGTTGAAGAAATGGACGTTGTACATGTTTCGCGCTGCGAATGGAAAGCGAGCGGTATCTGACATTTACTACGGATCCAATACTTCCGCGTTGCCATGTTGTTTATGAATGAATGCGCTCCGCCCTCCTCAATGTCCGCGTTCCAGATCCAGACGCTACTGCTGCTGAGCTGAGAGACGCTACTGCTCAGCCTGCTGTGTGGAGATGCATCCTTATTGGCTGTGTGCTGTAGAGCGGATATGAGTCACGACACCACGGATTTTCAAAATAAGAGTATCATAATGGCCTGAACGTTGCTAGCTGTCGGAGCCTAGTTATTATAGCTGGAGCTGCGCGTGGGCAGAAATGAGACCCGCTATAGGATTTTCAAAATAAGACTTGTCATTCTATATTTTTAAAGCAACATTGCCAGGCATCTCGCGGCACCCCTGGCAGCTCTCCGCGGCACCCCTGTGTGCCGCGGAACCCCTGTTGAGAACCGCTGCAGTAGAGGACTTGTTTCTCTGGCCAGGAGGACGGGTAAAGCAGCCTCATTCTGCGAGTTCGCCTTAAGCTTTGTGGGAGAAGGGGGAGGGACGGCCAGGTGTGGGCGGGGTGTAACTGGGAGAGAAAAGGGGGAGGGACGGCCAGGTGTGGGCGGGGTGTTACTGGGAGAGAAAAGGGGGAGGGACGACCAGGTGTGGGGTGTAACTGGGAGAGAAAAGGGGGAGGGACGGCCAGGTGTGGGCGGGGTGTAACTGGGAGATAAAAGGGAGGGACGACCAGGTGTGGGGTGTTACTGGGAGAGAAAAGGGGGAGGGACGACCAGGTGTGGGGTGTAACTGGGAGAGAAAAGGGGGAGGGACGACCAGGTGTGGGGTGTAACTGGGAGAGAAAAGGGGGAGGGACGACCAGGTAGGGCGTTTAACGGGGGGAGAAAACGAAACTCCCACAATAGCTACTGCACCGTTGCCTAGTCGGAGGCGCGATTGCTTGGAAAATTGCTTCGAGCTATTCTCTCTGGTGGAGCAATCTGGCTGGCAACCGGCTGTTTGAGAGACACGTGTCGTTCAAGATTTCAAGATTCAAGAGTTTTATTTGTCACATACACAGTGAAATGAAGGTGGCCATGCCCAGACTGTGCAAAAATACAAATAATAAAATAGAATAATAAATGGCATAGATAATAAAATATAAAAAGTAATAATAATAAAATACAATACTTGAGAAATAAAGGCAATTAGTAATATATACAATAATATACAAAAATACAGATCTTGTTTTCAAAGTGACCTTTTTGTTGTGTGTGTGTGTATGTGTGTGTGTGTGTGTGTGTGTGTGTGTGTGTGTGTGTGTGTGGGGAGAGCGTGTGTTCATGTGTGGGTGGGGAGCTCAGTGTTCTGATGGCCTGGGGGAAGAAGCTGAGTCTGAGTCTCTCTGTTCTTGCTGCGTAAATGCGGCGGTGTGGTATTGCATCACAGACTGTGATGTCATCAGGACGGTGGACTTCTACGTTGTCACTGCTGGCCCTGACCACTCTGTCTGCTCTCCTAGATGGGGATCCTCACAACTACATGGCGTACTACAGGAGAGCCACTGTCTACCTGGCCATGGGGAAGTCCAAGTCAGCGCTGCCAGACCTGAGCAGAGTCATCGAGCTCAAGCCAGACTTCACCTCTGTGAGTCCCAACCTGCTAGTGTTGTCATGAGGCCAACGCTTTGATACCGACACTGATACTGATTGATTGAAAACTAGGGATGTCCGATATTATCGGCCTACCGATATTATCGGCCGATATCGGCATTAAAATGTGATATCGGAAAATATCGGTATCGGTTTTCACATTTTTTATTTTTTTTTATTTTTTTTTTTACATTTCTATAACCTTTTTTTACCCAGGCAAGCAAGTAAGAACAAATTCTGATTTTATTTATTGTCAAAAGTATGCATAATGTTGTGTTAATTCCACAACAAGAGATATGTAATGTTAATTACCTGAAATTATTCCATTTAGGGGGGGGGGGGGGGGGGGGGGAACCCTGCATATATCGGTATCGGTTGATATCGGTATCGGAAATTAACACTTTGATCGCCATGGGTTAAATTCATAATTTACCATCCCTCGCCAGCTCTATTTGTCTATGGAGAAGTTCCCCTTCTTTGCAGGGCTATAACTTTTTTAATTCTATTGCTACATTGCCATTATTATGGCCCATTCAATGTCCTATATGTATTGTTCAGGGTGTAGCAACGTTAAACTTTTTCATTCACATATTCATACTAAAATATGGTCTAAAGTATAAGTATGTTTTTATCGTTTTCTGCAGCTTTCTTCAGAACGTGATTTATAGCCCTAAATGCATTATATTGATGATGAAATACAGTTTGGTAGCGATCGGCGCGAGATGAAACATTTCAACTGGACGTACTTCTAGAATGATCTACGTATGATCTGATGATGACCGGATGGGCGGGGGATCGTTTATAATTCCGTGGGCAGCGTTAGATGATTCATCCAGAGTGGGTCATATGTTCATCATAGCAGTTTATATGGAATAGGTTAGAAAATAACGCTGAATCTTACCGTATGTTCCTCGCGCCGTTGGACGATCAGCGTGGAGTAGACCGTTTTCGATTATGGGATGTTGATCCTGATGAACCATTTCCAGGTTGTATAATACTATATACGTCCAAATAACGTTGTTTATCTGCCGATCGGCCACCAGATGGCGCTCTCGAACCGTTAGACAGTTGAGTGGAGCTCACCAGTACATCTCAGGGCTCCAGAAAGGAAATATGATTTCGATGACAGATTTTTGAAATATTGACATCAAAGACGAGTTACGGCGTCTTCGGCAGAATGAGCATGGCTAGGAATGACGTCTAAACTCGTCATCGGCGATTAAAGTGTTAAGTGTTGTGAAGGGCCAGATTAAACCGAATATATATATTTATTTATATATATATATTTAATTGTATTTGTATATTCTCTAATATTCCCTGATATCCCTTGTATATTCCTTGTACAATATGCATTGAATATCCATTCTAGCCTACTGAACATCCCATAATAGTCTCCATTCTACTATTGGTCGAGACCTTGGTGCCAGGCTGCCATACCCCCCAGACCCAGTTCAAACGTACCGCTCAACATGTACGGACAAGTCCTAGTTCCGCGTAGGAATCTGGCTACCGCACCACTAACGGTACTATTTGTTCATAGTGCGTATATATACTGCGCTACTAAAGTAGGACTTCCTTTTCAGTCCAGTTTCTTACCCTCCAATAGAGTGACAGACGTAAAGCCTCCCCGCGACGCCACGTGTGGGAGTAAGGCCAAGTTCGGCCTACCATCGGTATTGAGACATCGTGTATATTAATATTTGAATAGTCATATTTGGCACTATATCGTCGAGTTGGACGTAGTCTATTAAGCTAATAATAGTCTGTTAATATATAGTGCTTCGTGCGGTGAGAATACTACCGTAGTCAGTACCCCATCGTTTCGGGCAGAGAACTGGCTGCTTATCCAGGATGGTCGACCCCATGTGAGACTGCATCCGAGGAGCCCCAGAGCCGACGAGCGAGTGGACCTGTATACCGGATTATTCTACTGACGACAGCCCGCCTTCCCAGGCACGGATTATGCTTTGTGTACAGTGATTATTCCATGGATAAAGACCCCCGACACTGCCGTGTGTTGGAACCCCCCCCCCTGGAGAGGACGCAAGGTGAGGAGACGCTCTGCAAGACGAGGTCGCTTCACGTCTCTCCCCCGTGGACCGGAGAGAGCCGGCTCACAGAGAGTCCACCTGCTTTCATCTGTGGTCCAAGGATCGCTGGCGCATTGAACTGCACAACTGTGGGTTCACCCAGGATACCCTTGGCCGGACGAGGCAGCCAGACTCTACCCCCCCCCCCTTCCTACTCCTGTTGTCTTACAAGCAACCGGATTAACCCCCCTAGTGTATCCAGTCTTATAATCATTAAAGTATCATTGCTGTTATTCCTTAACTATTCCAGGTCGTATATTTACCGCCTGCGCCATCAGAGATTGGACATTCTCTATTGATATACCGACGAATACTCTTTGCCATAAAAGTGCATACTATTTCAATTCATAAATGTAATTAAGTGATTAAGTGCTTGCTCTACACACCATTGCTGTGTAGAAATAAATACATACTTCGACTTCGTACATTTGTGTTGGATCCGTTTCATCTACGTGAGAGTGTTTATCATAATATATTTATGCCGAGTACTGGGTGGCCGAATATTAAGTACAAAGGTAGTGGTAGTAAGTATCATATCTAGTAATACAGTCAGGGAATTGTACCCCTCAGTTACAATTGGTCCTTCGAGCCGGATGGTAATTAGTGTAATATTAATATAGTGTTATTAATATTGAAATGGCCTATGATGAACACTCCACGAAACGATCCTCCTAACCAACGCCCGCAGCGCGAACGACGGCTCCCTCAGTACTTAGAGGCTTACGCTGTCAGTCAACAACCTAGTCTTCTACTAACAGTAAACGCGGTAAAACTAGAAAGTAAAAGTATGTCTAACCCCAACGCCCAGACTACCCCGACCATAGAGGCCCCTACGGGTTCTAATGTAACTGACCAAGTTCACGGTGGGGACCAGTGGGAACCAGACATGACTTCACACCCCGCCAGTACTGAAGAAGTAGTCCCCGATGAGTCCCGGGAGGAATACAACGCTACCGAGAGAGAACTCGGCACGGAAGAAGACGGGGAGAGCACCGTGGAGATAGAGCTCCAAGGCTCCGCAAGGAGTACCCCGAGGGAAGGCTCCCCTATACAACCGCCTTCTCCCAGCGAGGCAGAGAGGACCCTACAGCAGGCCTTCCTCATCAGCCTGAACGCCGCTGCTGAACGCGACCGACTGCAGATCCAGCAGCGGAGCGAAGAAGAGCATATACGTCTAGAAATAAGACTCATTCAGATGGAAGAGAATGTGGCCCGAGAACGAGCCGGTGCTCAACGGGACGCAGAGCGCGACAGACAGCAAGCGCAACTAATAGAACAGCTGATCAGACGGACAACACCCTCTCCCTCCGCCAGAGGCTCCAGGAACTCGTCTAGACACACCTCCAGGGCGGCATCCCCTAGCCGAGTAAACAACCCTGAACTTGACCAACAGACGAGGTCTATACCCCCCACAGACCACCTCCCCCCACCGGTCCAAGCGAGACCTAGCAACCGGGAAGGAGCAGCATATCCTGTGGAGAGGCTAAACCAGAGACTACAAGCACTGGATGACCTAACTGAAGACGAAGAGGAAGAGGAGGAGAACCACGCCCGACGACAGCACAGTACTCTACCGGACCAGGAGGTCCGGTACAGCCCAGGCTATACTCCCGCGGAGCTGCGCTACAGACCCCCGACTCTATACCCGGGTGAGCACGACGCATGACCCGCACCGAGGAACAGCACCTGGACAAGCGGGCCATGGTACACTGCCGGTACCAGCCCATACCAAGGAGCGGGAGGAGACTCGCCTAGGAGGCCTCTCCCCCAACGCTCGCCGATGTATCCACAGTCAGCGTCATACATTGGCACGCCTATGGTACCCGACTTCACCCAAGAGAACCGGGCCCAGTATACAGAACTCCGCATGTGTCTGGAGACCATGTTGGTGGATGTATTGGATGAACGCCATAAATACGCCATCCTACTGAAGCACTTAAAGGTACCCCGCGCACATAATATAGCGCTCGCCTACGCGACTTCCACCACCCCATACACAGCAGCGCTGGTAGCATTGGACCAGAGGTATGGGCGCATATGGGATTACGTGATCCAGGAGATCCGACACATCGACCGCTTACCCCCAGCAATAGACAATCGAGCACTGGACGACCTGTCCATCAGAGTGCAGTCCCTGGTAGGGATGTTGGGAGCGCAGAGAGAGAAGGGGAGGCATGAACTTTACGCCAACTCAAATGTGGAAAGAATCTTGGAGAAGCTGCCGCCCGCTCGACAGGAGCGTTTTAGGCGGCAGAGAGACCACCGAGACCCGAATGGCCCCGAACCGAACCTCCTCGATCTAGCAGACTTCCTGGCGAGAGAAGTCAGCAGCCTACGGCTAGATACATTCGGACGGAGCACCCCTGGCTCCAGAGAAGGAACCAGACGACTAAATGATAGAAGAAGATCGGTGACTGTGATGCACCAATCGGAGTCAGTACCGAGCAGCAGGAGCCACAGTACCCCCTCCAGAACGGAGAAGTGGAAGATAGTGTGCCCCTACTGTGAGAAAGAACACTGGCTAGCGCAATGTGACTCCTTCCCCAAGCTGAACGCGGAGGAAGCAAGTCAATGGATAAAGTCCAACAAGCGCTGTTTTCGCTGTGCGCGCTCACACATGGCAGCCGAATGCCGCTTAAAGAAAAGGTGCACCAAGTGCGATGGAGCCCATCTGGACATACTTCACGACAGTAACAGACGGCGCCCTTCACCCGCACCATCCAGCAGCAAAGCGAGCGTCATGTACATCGATCCCGCCAGCAGCAGTGGAGCCCGAGTACTCCTAAAAGTAGTGCGTGTGACACTAAGCTACCAGAATAAAGTCCTGGACACTTACGCCGTCCTCGATGACGGGTCAGAGAAGACCCTTCTGCTCGCCTCCGCTGCGGCCCAGCTAGGGCTGCGGGGAAGCGAAACCCAAATGACAATTCGGACAATAAGACGAGATTTGAAGACGATAAAGGGCGAGAATGTCTCATTCTCTATCGCAGCAAGCGGCCAGCCTGAGCGACGGTACCAGATTACAGACGCTTTCACCAGCCAAGAAATAGGACTGTCGCGGTACACATACCCCGTCGCCAAGCTGATGGAGAAATATGCACATCTGCGCAAGTTACCGATCCCGCTCATAGACAATGCTATGCCGACCCTGTTGATAGGCTCCGACCATGCAGACCTCATTGTCCCGATAGACCGGGTTCATACCGGACCCCGAGGCTGTCCTGCAGCAGTCGAGACCCGTTTGGGATGGACTCTCCAAGGCCCGCTCGCCAAATCTCTCGACCGAAGTACAGCCACTAGATGTCTCCACTCCCGAGTCACAGAGGGAGAAACCGCACTCCTGCAACACGTAGAGCGGTTATGGACCTTGGAACAAATGCCCTTTAAGAACGGAAAGAAAGACATTCGCTCTAAAGATGACATTTACGCCATTCACCTCCTCGAGACAGGGACCAAGAGAGTCCCGGTCAACGGCGTGTTGAGATACGCCACGCCACTCCTGCGGCGAGAAGGAATGCCTACTTTCCACGCCAAGACAGACGCCACAGAACGGTACCTGCTGAACACGGAGCGGCGCTTAGCCAAGAACCCCGCCCAAGAGAGTGTATACCGCGCTGAGATTGAGAAGCTCATCACAGCGGGACACGTCACAAAGATGGACATTAAAGAGGCTGACCAGACCACTGAATCGTGGTACGTGCCTCACCACAAGGTCCATCACAACGGTAAAGACTGCATAGTATTTAACTGCAGCTACCAGATCGGATCCCAAAATCTGAATAAAGAGTTACTGCCCGGTCCCACACTCGGCCCCTCCCTACTCGGCGTTCTACTCCGCTTCCGCCAGGAAAAGGTGGCCATCAGCGGGGACATTAAAGGAATGTTCCTGCAGGTGAGATTAGTAGAGGAGGACAAGCCCCTGTTACGGTTCCTATGGAGAGAGAAGCCAGGAGATGAGCACCCAGCCATCTACCAATGGGAAGTCCTCCCCTTCGGAACGACGTGCACCCCCTGCTGTGCTACATTTGCACTACAGAAACATGTAGCAGAGGACCCAGCAGCGGACGAAGAGGTCCGACACAGCGTAAAGAACAGCTTCTACGTAGACAACTGTCTACAAAGCCTTTCAACCCAGGAAGAAGCCGAGGCTCTCCTGATTAAACTCCGCGCCTCATTGATCAAAGGCGGCTTTGATCTCAGGCAGTGGGCCAGCAGCGATCCGCAAGTACTGCGCAGCCTCTCCTCCGAGGACAAGGCAGCCAGCAGCGAGACCTGGATGGCTACAATCCCGGGAGAAGCCCAGGAGATGACCCTGGGATTGGTGTAGCGATTCAAAACAGATTCGCTTCACTACAGACACAAGCCCCTGACTACGGAGCAGGGAAGGCCGGCGGCGGCGCCGACCACCAGACGGAGTGTGTACACAACACTCGCCCGACAATACGACCCGCTAGGATGTATTCTACCGTACACCACCAGGGCAAAAATGATTGTACGAGCATTGTGGGACAAGGACCAGGGCTGGGACGACCCCATTCCCGCACACCTTGCATCCACCTGGAGAGAGTGGGAGATGGAGCTCCACTCACTCCCAGGCGTTAATATGCGCCGAAGCTACTTCCCACCCACGGTGAGGCCAGAGACATGTAAAATGGACTTACACGTCTTCAGTGACGCCTCAGAGGTCGCATACGGATCAGTAGCCTACTTGCGGGCCCAAGAAGAGGGGGGAGAGATCTACACAGCATTTGTCCTCGCCCGCTCGAGAATAGCCCCACGCAAGCAACAATCTATCCCACGCCTAGAGCTCTGCGCAGCCCTAGCCGGAGCGCACCTAGCCACGCTCATCCAACGTGAGCTCACCATACCGGTGTCTAGAACAATCCTGTGGTCAGATTCCACGACAGTACTCGCCTGGATCAAATCGGACTCATGCAAGTACAAAGTCTTCGTGGGAGTCAGAGTCACCGAGATTCAAGACTTAACCGAAGAGTTAACCGGAGAAACAGAGTGGCGCTACGTTGATACAAAACAGAACCCAGCTGACGTCATCACCCGGGGAATGCCCCTAGATGACCTCACCCGTCGCAATGTCTACAGTGACGGCCCAGCATTCCTAAAGCTCCCGGAAGGAGAGTGGCCCACGCCTATCCCGAGGGAAGCCAGTCAGGAGGAGGCTGAGAACAAGAAGCCTGTGTTCTGTGGATTGAGCACTGTTATCTCCGCAGACCCCAACACACTCCTGATGGGGCGGCTAGATCCCGCGTTACCCCAGACAATGTACCGGCCTGAAGAAGCGAACGGCCGACGAATGTGGAGGTACAGCCAAGTATTAGCCGACAAGTTTTGGAGCAGTTTCCTACTGCACTACCTACCGTCTCTACAGACCCGCCAGAAGTGGGTAAAGGAGAGAGACAATTTGACAGAAGGAACAGTCGTCATGATTATTGATCAATCACTGCCCAGAGCTATGTGGCCGGCCGGCCGCGTAAGCAAAGTGATCACCGGTGCCGACGGCAAGGTCCGAGCAGCTGAAGTGCTTGTCCAGGGTCGCACTTACACCCGTCCCGTGGCGAGGCTCATAGAACTGCCCCGACTCCCAGACACAATCGATGATGACCATGACCCTATAACCCTATGACTTTGTGAAGTTGACTGACCCCTACAGCAAACCCTTATGTGTAAATAGACAACGCGATTAATCTGTCTCTGCTTAACTGATTAGGTCTGGGACCAATCAGGGGGTGGCTGTTGTGAAGGGCCAGATTAAACCGAATATATATATTTATTTATATATATATATTTAATTGTATTTGTATATTCTCTAATATTCCCTGATATCCCTTGTATATTCCTTGTACAATATGCATTGAATATCCATTCTAGCCTACTGAACATCCCATAATAGTCTCCATTCTACTATTGGTCGAGACCTTGGTGCCAGGCTGCCATACCCCCCAGACCCAGTTCAAACGTACCGCTCAACATGTACGGACAAGTCCTAGTTCCGCGTAGGAATCTGGCTACCGCACCACTAACGGTACTATTTGTTCATAGTGCGTATATATACTGCGCTACTAAAGTAGGACTTCCTTTTCAGTCCAGTTTCTTACCCTCCAATAGAGTGACAGACGTAAAGCCTCCCCGCGACGCCACGTGTGGGAGTAAGGCCAAGTTCGGCCTACCATCGGTATTGAGACATCGTGTATATTAATATTTGAATAGTCATATTTGGCACTATATCGTCGAGTTGGACGTAGTCTATTAAGCTAATAATAGTCTGTTAATATATAGTGCTTCGTGCGGTGAGAATACTACCGTAGTCAGTACCCCATCGTTTCGGGCAGAGAACTGGCTGCTTATCCAGGATGGTCGACCCCATGTGAGACTGCATCCGAGGAGCCCCAGAGCCGACGAGCGAGTGGACCTGTATACCGGATTATTCTACTGACGACAGCCCGCCTTCCCAGGCACGGATTATGCTTTGTGTACAGTGATTATTCCATGGATAAAGACCCCCGACACTGCCGTGTGTTGGAACCCCCCCCCCTGGAGAGGACGCAAGGTGAGGAGACGCTCTGCAAGACGAGGTCGCTTCACGTCTCTCCCCCGTGGACCGGAGAGAGCCGGCTCACAGAGAGTCCACCTGCTTTCATCTGTGGTCCAAGGATCGCTGGCGCATTGAACTGCACAACTGTGGGTTCACCCAGGATACCCTTGGCCGGACGAGGCAGCCAGACTCTACCCCCCCCCCTTCCTACTCCTGTTGTCTTACAAGCGACCGGATTAACCCCCCTAGTGTATCCAGTCTTATAATCATTAAAGTATCATTGCTGTTATTCCTTAACTATTCCAGGTCGTATATTTACCGCCTGCGCCATCAGAGATTGGACATTCTCTATTGATATACCGACGAATACTCTTTGCCATAAAAGTGCATACTATTTCAATTCATAAATGTAATTAAGTGATTAAGTGCTTGCTCTACACACCATTGCTGTGTAGAAATAAATACATACTTCGACTTCGTACATTTGTGTTGGATCCGTTTCATCTACGTGAGAGTGTTTATCATAATATATTTATGCCGAGTACTGGGTGGCCGAATATTAAGTACAAAGGTAGTGGTAGTAAGTATCATATCTAGTAATACAGTCAGGGAATTGTACCCCTCAGTTACATTAAGAGTTGGACAATATCGGTATATCGGTATCGGTAAAAAAGCCAATATCGAGCATCCCTATTGAAAACTGTATTAACAGATTGCAGAATGGGTACAATACAGTATGGCTCAATACACACAATTGTTAAGGGGATGCAGACCAGAGAAAGACTTTCGTCTCGTTTACATCAGGGTCCCTCATTTTCAATTCATAACATTTATGACATACAAGACATACAGATGGATATACAGTACTGTTACATCCAGACATTTCTGACATACAAGATATACACATACACAGTACTGTTTATATACAGACAGAGTTTCTAAAAGAGAATATATACATTTGAGGGGGAGGAAACTGTACATTGGACGGGGGGGGGGGGGGGGGGGACTGTAATACCAGCCTTGAGTATCATGACACCCGACACTGGTCCCAAGAGACCGGAAACATATTTTTACGCCGTTGAAACTTAAATAATCAAAATGAATCAAATGATTCTGTTACAGCTGCTGAGCTATATAGCGAATCTGTATAGCTGTCTGTGTTGTGTGTATTTTGTGTTATCTCTCCACGCCACGCTATGTTATCTCTCTCTCTCTCTCTCTCTCTCTCTCTCTCTCTCTCTCTCTCTCTCTCTCTCTCTCTCTCTCTCTCTCTCTCTCTCTCTCTCTCTCTCTCTCTCTCTCTCTCTCTCTCTCTCTCTCTCTTTTTCTTTCTTTCTCTCTGCTCCGGTCACGCATCTACTCAACTTATCGATGGCCGAAGAGCAAAACCTCCTATCTGCACTATGTGAGGCACCAATAACTGGCCGGTGTGTATGATGTATTAGGTATTTTTAAAAGATTGCATTCTGGTTTGAGAGACTCATGATTGCATGAAAAAGCTAAAGGTTTCATATGGGTACTATCTACGCTTTTTTTTTTTTTTTTTTTTACTATTACTAACGAGACGGTGATCAGGGGGTGGAGCAGGTCATTCCTGGTTTGATTCCCGCTCCTCCTGGGCAGTGTGTCGAGGTGTCCTTGAGCAAGACTCTTAACCCCTAACTGCTCCCGGTGAGCAGGTCGGCACCTCGCACGGTCGCCTCCGCCGTCGGTGAGTGAGTGTCTGAGTGAACGGGTGGAATGAGAGGCATAAGTTCTAAAGCGCCTTTTTTTTTTTTTTTAGACTAGACTCGAGTGTTTATCTAAAGATAATGAATTTAGGTGATTATGACAAGGTTCGCACAAGGACCTTGAAGTGATTAAAGTGCAAAAAAAAAAGTTAAGGCCTGGAATTCCTTGAAAACAGCCCATTTTTAACAAGGTGCTTAAAAAGTCCTTGAAATTCAAAGCAGCCATTCGCATTGAAAGTTTTGTTCATCCATGATAAAAAAAATTTGAAACAAGAAATTTAATTTATTTAGCTATAGTGTAACTCAGTGGTTCTCAAACTTTTTACACCAAGTACCACCTGAGAACGTAGCTGGCTCTCCAAGTACCACAATATGGCCGGCGTTAAAATACAGTCTATTAGCTATGCACAGTTCACGCAGGAGGCAAATGTATTCCTAATACCATTATTTATTGTTAACTTTTGTCAGACACAGCCACAATGTACAAAGGGATAGCACTAGAACTAGCAAATGCTTCCACACAACTCATACAATGCAAGGGGCATTGAGAACATAATAACTAACATTCTCACATAGCAAGTGAGAAAATTAAGAACAACTGTATTTCAGCAAATATACTTAATTCTCTCTCTATCTTTCTCTCTCTCTCTCTCTCACTCTCTCTCTCTCTCTCTCTTTCTCTCACACAGCAAGCAATTGTCCGTCATTCTCTCTCACACTCACACTCACACACACACACACACGCACGCACACACACACACACACACACACACACACACACACACACACACACACACACACACACACACACACACACACACACACACACACACACACACACGCAATTATTTTGTTACAAAAACTTAATTTCCTGCATTCTGGTGCAGGAATTTTTGAATTTTTACCCTTTAAATGCCAGTGTTTGTGATGGGCATCACAAATTATTGTAAAAAAGAAAAGAAAACACATATTCAATACATTTTTGAATGTTTACCCTTTAAATGCCAGTTTGTGTGATGGCATCACAAATTATTGTTAAAAAAAACACACAAAGTAAAATATTTACAATATATCAAATGCAAAGTAAATTTTTCTGGGGGGGGGGGGGGTATTACAGGCTAGGCATGTGTCAATGATTAGCAGCAACACATATTTTGATGGATTTTTTGTAATGTCAGATTTAACACCAACTCTTTTCAGGAAAGTGGGAGTATTTCATTTTTTATCTGACATTACAAGAAATCTAGAAATAAATGGTTATGATCAGGGCTGAAGTTGAATTAAAGATTTATGACTGTTTAGACTGCACTACTCTCTGTCACAGTGATCTCCTGGTTGTTCCCCACTTAGATTATCTAACTATCGCGCTGCCGCAACCAGAAACACTGTAGTCCAGTCATTATATGAAAAAACCTAGGACAAATTGCAACAGTAGCAAACTCAACTGATTTTGTATCCTCATTATGTCCTTAGTGAGGGAAAAAAAGTCCCAAGGAATCCCATCATGGGAAAGTTTTGAAAACGACCTATATATATTCATATAGAAAAATGCCTGTTATAACATAGTGGTGAACATTTTACTTTTAGATATCACTATAAAAACTCACAAGCTGATTACACACACAAAGACAAGAAAAAAAGTCAATCACAACTTCATTGAATTATTCTGTTTACTCATGCAAATCACACATTATCTTATTTGATATGCAACAATTAGCATACACGCCAGAACTAATCAAAACATTTGATAAAGAAATTTTTTTCTTCTTGGAATATTAGTAGATAGGCTCTGTGGAGCTCAGTCCACGAGGATGGGGCTCAAGGGTTTATGTCCGTGGGGATAGGTCCATGGAGATGGGTTTTTTTATAATAGGCGGAAATTACATATTTGTACAGCATGCAAAACACTACATGAATCTTGCACAAAACTACATGGGCTTAACATAAATGTGGTATGTCTGTATAGGGGAGGCTTGTAGGCAGGGGCGTAGCTGGGGGGGGGGTAGCCTAGGATGATTCCAAGGGCCCAGCACTGGAGGGGGGCCCCACATTTATTATTTTTCTTTTTTTACTAGACATCACTCAGGTGTATTATTGATGCTCTCATTGATACTATGTTTGTTTCTGAAGTGTGTGTGTGTGTGTGTGTGTGTGTGTGTGTGTGTGTGTGTGTGTGTGTGTGTGTGTGTGTGTGTGTGTGTGTGTGTGTGTGTGTGTGTGTGTGTGTGTGTGTGTGTGTGTGTGTGTGTGTGTGTGTGTGTGTGTGTGTGTGTGTGTGTGTGTGTGTGTGTGTGTGTGTGAGATATATATAGAGAGAGAGGGGGGGCTTTGGTAGACTATTGCATTGGTCCATTCATTGAAGATGAACGCAATGCGACATCCTTTACTAGGCTCACCCACCAACAGTGCAGGTGCTGAACTGCTGATCCGAATGTATAGGTAAAAACCATATTATGCGTTTTCATCAATAAAAAAATTGCCAATATTACGCGCGCTCGCATTCACTGGGGGCCTACAAATACATTCTTTCATGGGGCCCAGAATCTGGAGCTACACCCCTGCTTGTAGGTACCCATGTAACCCATTTCCATTAACATATATTGAGGTAGAAGGCCAAGGGACCATTTGAAAAATGGTGATGGCCATATTTCCCTCCCCAAAAAATCGTCTTAACTTTGAATAATTAGGTATGTAGCCCCCTTTCCAATGAGGTAACATGACATGGTTGGTCTCATTGGAAACCCGAGGTTGTCTAGAATCAAATGGTATCTTTACTTTTGAGCTACCTCAAAATTTGAACGCGTCACAATCTCTGAAAGACAGCGTCGTCAGTGATCCTGCCAACAATCAAGTACATTGAAAAAAAACACATTTCCCATGATGGGATTCCTTGGGACTTTTTTTTCTCTCACTAAAGACATATTGAGGATACAAAATCAGTTGAGTTTGCTAATGTTGCAATTTGTCCTAGGTTTAGCCTAATTCTGGCCTATAATGACTGGACTATAGGGGTAACAAAACATTGAAAAAAAAACACATTTCCCATGATGGGATTCCTTGGGACTTTTTTTCTCTCACTAAAGACATATTGAGGATACAAAATCAGTTGAGTTTACTAATGTTGCAATTTGTCCTAGGTTTAGCCTAATTCTGGCCTATAATGACTGGACTACTGGCCTGGCCTGCTTCTAAGTTCAGTGGCCTGACTGCAAAAAAAAAAAAAAAAACATTTTTTTTTTTTTTTTTTTAGCTTTTTTGGAAATGTTTTCAAGTACCACCAGCAGTACCACCAAGTACCACTAGTGGTACGCGTACCACAGTTTGAGAACCACTGGTGTAACTAATTGTCGGAAATTGGTTTTACGCCATAAATATTGGATCAGATTTTCTTTCTATAAAAAAACAGCATTTAAAAGTGAATTGTATCCTTTTAAATGCCCTTTTAAAATGAGAAATAGTGCTTGGAAAAGTACTTGAAAGTCCTTGAATTTCATTTTGCAATGTCTGGGAACCCTGTTATGATAAAACCGCAGACTAAATTGCAATAAATAGTTGATCGATCTGCATATTTATCTGCATATTTATCTGCATATTGATCTGCATCTGCATACACCTGCCGTCTAACTAAAACCTCCTCCCAACAGGTGTCTGATTAGATAAATACACCTGCCGTCTAACTTAGGGATGCACCGAAATTTCGGCTACCGAAAGTTTTCGGCCGAAAATGGCAAAAAATGGCCTTTCGGCTTTCGGCCAAAAGAGTTTTTTCACCGAAAATATAATACCGAAACAGAAACAACCTGTAACCTAACGTGTGTTGTTGTGATGATGTCGCGCTGTCGGGAGTCGCGCTGTAAACTCTGCGCGCAACGCGTCCAATAAATCCGTCTTTAACATCCTTATTTACTATATGCCCGTCGCGGTTAATCACTGAGTGATCTAATATGCATATTATTCAGAGCGAGAGGGGGGGGGGGGGATAGTGTTTCTCACATTGACGCTGTCTGTCGTTGATAATATAATCTTTCTCGAGCATACACGTTGCGCGTCTACTGTGTGACAGAGCGGCTTTAACCTGCCAGGTAAAAGTGCGCCTGTCCCTTTATGTCTGTCAATTACGGATGCGCTCATCTGGGATCTGATAGCGGATAAGAGGTGAGACGTCAGACGGTGGGGGGTTGGCCTGGTGAGACGTGAGACAGGAGACGTGCGAAGTCATGACGTGGAAGTGAGAGCGGCGAGTTTGAATGTTGTTTACCTGAAAGAAGACGTGCAGCCGATGTGAGGAGCAGAAGAACGTGAACCGGAGTTAGAGAAGTTGAAAACGGCCAGTAAACATTACCTAACACGGGATGGATGAGAAACGGGGATAGTCCGGAGACTCCGGACGTCCACGACCTGGTCATCTTCACCCAACGCGGACTTCGGTGCGGTAAAGTACACGCTGCACTGTTGGTTGCGCTCCTGTTCCGAGGCTGTGACGCAAGCGTCTCCGACTCAAACATTCCCCTCTCCAAGCTTCCTAACGACGGCGACACATAGCCGAGGCCAAACGCGCCTCTATCTCTCTCTCTCTACCCCTTCAGCCCAAGCCAAACCTCTCTCTCTACCCCTCCAGCCCCAGCCAAACATCTCTCTCTCTACCCCCTCCAGCCCAAGTCCAACGCCCCTCTTTTCCCCCTACTCTCGCATCACACACCCCCCCCCACACACACACACACACACACACACACACACACACACACACACACACACACACACACACACACACACACACACACACCTATTTTCGTTAGAGACTTTCTATTTTTTCGTTCATTCACACAGTTGCGTGGCGGTCATCACGAACTCTTTGACATTTGGAACTATTGGCAAATGCCTATACCTGTTCACCCAATGCACTGAACTGCGTGAACGAACTGGCCTGTAAATGAATTGTTTTGTGTTCTAAGAGTTTTTCTTATGATTTTGACTAATATCCAATACATGGACATTTTGACTGAATTGGGCATGACTCCTGAGTGTTTCTTTGTTATCAAACTCACCTAGTAATTATCTTGGCCATTAGTCCAGACCTATAAATCAAATTATTATATTATTTGTCTAATGAAAATTATTATATTATTTGTCTAATGAAAATTATTATTATTATTTGTCTTATGTGGTACAGTCTTATGCCGGAGCTATAGGCCTAATTAACCAAATCAAAAAGGTATTTTTATCTTCATTGGCAGGGGTTATACCTGTCTGGCGCCCAACGGTAAAGGTTATAGGCACTATAAGTGGACACCGCTACATAAAATGGCGCCCAACGTGGGGCTGAGGGCCTAACTGAACCAAGGTTTAAAGGTACTGTGTTAAAGAAAAAATATACATATATGTTACTTGTTATCTTCTTTAAAGGGGCATTATGCTATTTTAGTTATAGGTGCATGGCACTATTTTCTTTAAAGGTTCATTATGCTATTTTGTTTAAAGGTGCATGGCACTATCTTCTTTAAAGGTGCATTATGCTATTTTGGTTATAGGTGCATGGCACTATTTTCTTTAAAGGTACATTGCCCTATTTTCGTTTAAAGGTGCATGGCACTATCTCCCTTGAAGGTGCATTACGCTGTTTTGTTTAAAGGTGCATGGCACTATTTTCTTTAAAGGGGCATCATGTTTTTTGTTTAAAGGTACAGTTGACAACTTTTGAAAGGTGAAACAAATTATATTGTGAAGGTTTGAAGCATTGCTCGACTATGTGGGTTCATTAATGTGCTGTGTACTGCTCTAAATAATTGATTTTGGGTTTATAACCTTACATAAAGCACATTCCACCCACTGATTTCACAATGTCTAAGGGCGCAGAGGCTGCACCAAGCAGCCCGCCTCCAAACCCACCAGACCTAGACACAAAAACAGAGGGTCTAGGGTGGGATCTAAAGGGACCAGACCCTCCTGATGTTGATACCCCCTTAAGGTCTGATACGGAGAGACCTGACCAAAGGGGTATTATACAAATGAGAATTGAGAAATTTCAGCGTCGAAAGGGGGAGGAGTCTCCAATGCAATTCCCGGCGACCAAGCCTAAAGAAGGTGTGCATTTTCAGGAACCACTAATCGACCTCCAAACGGACCCTGCTTTGCTAACAGAGGAAACCAATGTTCTTCTGCAACCTGAAAAAATCTCAATTGACTCTGGAGAACACAAGGCTGCCTCTTCAGACTCCATATCTTCCCCAAACTCCGACACCTTGTCCCCAATTGACTTACCAGGAGTCATGGCTACCCCGGCAAGGGATTTGAACCAACTGGCTTACCAAACTCAGGGAAATTGGTTACAGTTGTGTCAGACAATGGATCAGCAGAAATTGAGAATGCAACAATTGACCAAATATGTGCAGGACTTCAATACCCGCTCTGACCTAAGAATCCAAGCTATTGGAAATCAGTCAGTGGCCAACTACACTCATCTCAAGACATGCATCGTCACCCTCCAAGATAATGTGTTAAAAGAAATGGATAATCTGGCCAAAACCACCAAAATCATAATGGCTGATGAGAATCAAGCATCTGAACAAACTCTTACCCAGCAGATTAATTTCATGGTGGTACAGTCCCAAGTAGAAGTTCAGAAGGAAATCAAAGAGGTGAAACAAGTCACCCAGGAAGGAGTGGATATGATATCCAAAGGAGTGGAATACTGTATTACACAGGTGACTCGGGTAAACAGCCAACTGGAGGAGATGAAAGTAAAGATGAAGGAGCAATCGGATAACCACGAGAATAAAGTTCTCTCTATGGAAAAGAAACTGGATGCTCTCGATCTAAAACTCACTAACATTCCTCCCACCTCACTGTTTCATCCCGCAACTTTGCCTATAGGCTCTATTTTCACACAACCTTCAACATTCAGTACAGGTTCTCCGCTGGCAACGGCCAGCTCAAGAACTGTACCAACCACTGCTCCAACCACATTATCTACAAGATCAGTCATCACCAAGAGTATCAAGCTGACTTTTCCAACCTATGGAAAGCTGGATGATGACCCTGATCCACTGAATTATCTGACCAAATGCCATGATTTTCTGGCGCTACAGCCCTTATCCGACTGGGACCTCCTGGCAACGTTCAGAACCGTGCTTCATGGTACAGCTCGTGACTGGTGGGAGATTGCCAGATCCTCTGTAACTACATGGAGCCAATTTGAAACTGCTTTTATGTCTGCTTATCTAACTGATGATTATGAAGACGAGTTAGCAGACCGAATCAGAACAAAAATCCAAGGAGAGAAGGAAACTATAAGAGACTTCGCTTTCTCTTATAGGGCTCTTTGTAAAAAGTGGAAACCCTCTCTCACTGAAGAGCCCATAGTAAAAATGATTTTGAAAAACATCAAACCGTATCTTGCAAGTCAACTCCGGGGGCGAGTTCAGACCACAGAGGAGTTGGTGCGTCTGGGAATCCAACTTGAAAGGGATCACGAGCTCCAACTTGAGTATGACAAGAGGACCAACTTAAGAGCTCCTCAAACTCAAAATAGGACGCCCAGCGTTCCAAATCGAGTCCAGGATGGACCGCCTGTGATGTGTTGGAGATGTAAGGGACAACATCCTCCTGGATCTTGTCCCCAATATACACCTCCTGACCACTCCAAATCTTTCAATCGACAACAGAAAACCTATTCTGCGCCGAAAGGTCAACACCCAAGTAACAGCTTGGTGTCCACAGCTGTCACCTCAAAACGACGTGACAAGTCAGCACAATCTACTGCGGAGAACCTCTCTCCGAGTACTTCAAAACAAAGTTCTCCTTGTGGCCCACCTACCCTATTGGTGGTACCCATCACTCTGGGAGCCTGGCGGGGGAAGGCTGTCTTGGATACAGGTGCAAGTTACACCCTTCTCCATGAGTATCTATGGGCGGAACTCAACAGAACCAAAGAAGAGCTTACTCCCTGGGAAGATGGACCTTTGTATCTTGCTAATGGACAGGCACAAGTTCCACTTGGTTGGGGGAAGCTGGAAATCGACCTTCACGGGAAACTCTTCACCTTACCAGTAGTCGTGCTGGATCAGAGAGGCCTGGCTTTTGGAGTTGTCCTGGGGTTGGACTTCATTTCTCTCAGTGGGCTACAAATCAACGTGGCAGACGGGGAGTATAGTTTCAAATCTAACCCTGCCGAAGTATTTCCATTTCAACCAGGTAGTGCAAATGGTCCTAGGAAGGAGAAACGACACTATCCCAGGAAATTATGCCTGATAAGTGCTCTTCCTCCTCCTGTGTTGACGCTGGAACCTGTACGCCTGGATGCGAAGGAGTATATCCACAATGCTGTCACACAAGCGCAACTGCAAGATGATGAAAAGGAGCAGTTAAGAGGAATTCTTGAGTCGTACCCCAAAGTGTGCACAAATGAGGCGGGGAGAACTGATGTGCTACTTCACAAGATATACCCCACCACCAATGTGCCGATCAAACAAAGGCCATACAGGATGGCTCCGGGAAAGCAAGCCATTGTGGAGGAACAACTGAAAGATATGCTAAGTGCGGGGATCATCGAACCATCATACTCAGGATGGGCCTCCCCAGTGGTGCTGCCTCCAAAGAAGGATGGAGGTCACCGTTTTTGTGTGGACTTCAGACGGGTCAATGCGGTGACCGAAACTGATGCGTATCCGCTACCCAACATCAACGAGATCCTGGAATCACTATCTGGATCAGTGATCTTCTCTACGATTGATCTCAACAGTGGCTATTGGCAAGTGCCCATGGATCCAGAGAGCAAGTCAAAAACTGCATTCATCACATCTCGTGGGTTGTACCACTTCAACGTAATGCCTTTTGGACTGAAAAATGCTCCTGCGACATTCCAAAGACTAATGGAGACTGTCTTGAGAGATCTCCGTGGTCATATCTGTCTCGTCTACCTCGATGATATCATTGTTTATTCTACGTCTGTGACCGAACATTTCCAGCATCTACAGCAAGTCATAGAGAGGCTTGCAAAAGCAAATCTGACCATCAACCTGAAGAAGTCCAAGTTCTGCCTCCAGGAAATAAAGTTTCTTGGACACATCGTCAGTGCCAAGGGAGTTTGTGCAGACCCTGACAAGGTTGAGGCCATCCGAACCTATCCAGTTCCGAAGAATATCAAAGAGGTTCAGCGGTTCCTGGGGTTTGCCGGATGGTACCACAGATTCGTTCCAGGATTCTCCAAGATTGCTGGGCCGATAAATGATCTAAAAAAGAAAGGGCGACCATTCATATGGAGTCCTGAGTGCCAGAATGCATTCAACAAACTGAGGGAATGTTTGTCATCTCCTCCTATCTTGGGTCACCCCAACCCAGATCATCCTTTTCTTGTGTACACTGACGCAAGTGATACTGGTCTTGGAGCCATACTGACACAGAAGAAGGAAGGTGGTACTGAAGAAGTGCTGGCGTACGCAAGTCGGACATTAAACCGAGCAGAAAGCAACTATTCTGCAACAGAGAAAGAGTGTCTTGCAATCATTTGGGCTCTGGAGAAATGGCAGCACTATCTGGAACCACGACTCTTCACTGTCATCACTGATCACTCTGCCTTACAGTGGGTCCTGAGATCCACGAAGACTACAAGTCGTCTGATCAGGTGGGCTCTGCGACTTCAGCGATTCGACTTCATCATTGAATATCGAAAAGGAAAACTGAATAGTGCTCCAGATGCACTTTCCAGGATTCCAACAGGTGCTGGATGCAACCTGTATTCCGGCAAGAAGGATTCTGGAACACTTCCGATATCCCTTGCACAGATATGGGAGGAACAACACAAGGATGCCAAAATTGAGACCATCTTTAAGGCTCTGGCAGAGGAAGGAAGTTCTGTGGAAAATGACTACTCAGTCCTGGAGGATAAGGTGTACCGAAAAACACAAGGACAAGATGGACAGTGTCATTATCGGGTCTATGTCCCAGCAACCCTGATTCCGCAAGTCCTCCAGGCTTATCATGAGAACCCGCTCTGTGGACATGGGGGTATCTTCAAAACCTACAAGAGGCTTCAGGAAGTGGCATTCTGGCCAGGAATGTGGACCGATGTCAAGGCACATGTCAAATGCTGTATAAAGTGTCAGAGCCTGAAGTCCGACAACAGGAAGCCTGCAGGAATGATTCAGCAACATTCAGTAAAGGGACCAAATGAGTTGCTAGGAGTAGATATAATGGGACCCCTTCCACGCAGTCCAGAACGAAATGAGTATCTTCTTGTCCTAGTGGACTATTTCACAAAATAGGTGGAATTCTTCCCCATGCGACAAGCAAACTCGCAGACAATCGCCCGCATACTGAAGAAAGAAATCTTTACGAGATGGGGTGTGCCAGATTTTATATTGTCAGACAGAGGATCACAGTTTGTGTCGTCTTTATTCAAAGAGCTCTGCGAGAAATGGACAGTGACACCCAAACTTACGACAGCCTATCACCCACAGACGAACATGACAGAACGGGTGAATCGCACTCTGAAGTGTATGATCTCCTCCTACGTGGAAGACAACCACCGGAAGTGGGATCAGTACTTACCAGAGTTCAGATTTGCCTTGAATTCGGCAGTTCAAGAAACCACAGGAGTTACCCCTGCAGAGTTACAGCTTGGAAGGAAACTGAACAGTCCAATGGACAAAGTCCTGAGAGGCAAGTCTCTTCCTCCTGATGCTCAGGCATATGATGTGGTTCATCAGCTGAAGACTCTCCACGCCAAAGCCGAGAAAAGTAGTAAGAAGGCTCGTGTGAGACAGCTACGGAACTATAACAAGAACAGGAGGGATGTCAGTTTCAGGTTCCAAGAAAGGGTGTGGGTAAGGAACTTTCCACAGTCCAGTGCAGCCAAGAACTTTACTGCCAAACTGGCCAGCAAGTGGAAAGGACCCTATCGTGTCATAAAACAAACTGGTCCTGTCAACTACCAAGTTGTACGAGAGGACACTGGTGGAGATGTGAGAACAGTACATGTCTGTAACCTCAAACCTTTCTACCCTACAGCGGAGGATTTGGACGAACAGGAAAGGAAGGAGGTCCTGGAGATATTAAATGAAGATAGCTCAGAGGACGAGTTCCCGGGTTTCGAGTGACTGGTGTTCACCACCAAAGGTGGTCTTTCACAATGGGGGGAGAGTGTGACAGAGCGGCTTTAACCTGCCAGGTAAAAGTGCGCCTGTCCCTTTATGTCTGTCAATTACGGATGCGCTCATCTGGGATCTGATAGCGGATAAGAGGTGAGACGTCAGACGGTGGGGGGTTGGCCTGGTGAGACGTGAGACAGGAGACGTGCGAAGTCATGACGTGGAAGTGAGAGCGGCGAGTTTGAATGTTGTTTACCTGAAAGAAGACGTGCAGCCGATGTGAGGAGCAGAAGAACGTGAACCGGAGTTAGAGAAGTTGAAAACGGCCAGTAAACATTACCTAACACGGGATGGATGAGAAACGGGGATAGTCCGGAGACTCCGGACGTCCACGACCTGGTCATCTTCACCCAACGCGGACTTCGGTGCGGTAAAGTACACGCTGCACTGTTGGTTGCGCTCCTGTTCCGAGGCTGTGACGCAAGCGTCTCCGACTCAAACATTCCCCTCTCCAAGCTTCCTAACGACGGCGACACATAGCCGAGGCCAAACGCGCCTCTATCTCTCTCTCTCTACCCCTTCAGCCCAAGCCAAACCTCTCTCTCTACCCCTCCAGCCCCAGCCAAACATCTCTCTCTCTACCCCCTCCAGCCCAAGTCCAACGCCCCTCTTTTCCCCCTACTCTCGCATCACACACCCCCCCCCACACACACACACACACACACACACACACACACACACACACACACACACACACACACACACCTATTTTCGTTAGAGACTTTCTATTTTTTCGTTCATTCACACAGTTGCGTGGCGGTCATCACGAACTCTTTGACATTTGGAACTATTGGCAAATGCCTATACCTGTTCACCCAATGCACTGAACTGCGTGAACGAACTGGCCTGTAAATGAATTGTTTTGTGTTCTAAGAGTTTTTCTTATGATTTTGACTAATATCCAATACATGGACATTTTGACTGAATTGGGCATGACTCCTGAGTGTTTCTTTGTTATCAAACTCACCTAGTAATTATCTTGGCCATTAGTCCAGACCTATAAATCAAATTATTATATTATTTGTCTAATAAATTATTATATTATTTGTCTAATGAAAATTATTATTATTATTTGTCTTATGTGGTACAGTCTTATGCCGGAGCTATAGGCCTAATTAACCAAATCAAAAAGGTATTTTTATCTTCATTGGCAGGGGTTATACCTGTCTGGCGCCCAACGGTAAAGGTTATAGGCACTATAAGTGGACACCGCTACAACTGTGCCGAGTCAAGAGAGCACATTCAACTGGGGACTAGAAAGGTGCGCTCAGTAGAGCACAGATGTCCGCCGCGGCAGCCAGAGAAAAGATGGAATTAATGTGCTGTATGCATTCAGAAGTGCTGAATAAATGTTTTATGGACCCATAATAGTGATTATTTATTATTTAAGTTAAGTTTTGCCATAATCATATATTTTTTCATAATCATAATGTTCCACAACATTGGTAAAAAAAAATTCTATTCTATGAATAATTTTCGGCCTTTCGGCATTCGGTTTTCGGCCAACTGTTTTCTATTTTCGGTATCGGTTTCGGCCAAGAATTTCCCATTCGGTGCATCCCTAGTCTAACTAAAACCTCCTCCCAACAGGCACGGCTCCAGAGAGGCAACCTGCTGCTGAAGCAGGGCAGACTGGACGAAGCAGAGAGTGACTTTAAGAAAGTGGTGAGTACAGTTACAGTGGTGTCATGGGTCTCCCAGTCTCTCCACTCTGCAGTAAACAGCCATCACTGATATAGAGTGTCTGGTCAGTAACATGGGTCTCTCAGTCCCTCCACTCTGCAGTAAACAGTCATCACTGATATAGAGTGTCTGGTCAGTAACATGGGTCTCTCAATCCCTCCACTCTGCAGTAAACAGCCATCACTGATATAGAGTGTCCGGTCAGTAACATGGGTCTCCCAGTCCCTCCACTCTGCAGTAAACAGTCATCACTGATATAGAGTGTCTGGTCAGTAACATGGGTCTCCCAGTCCCTCCACTCTGCAGTAAACAGCCATCACTGATATAGAGTGTCCGGTCAGTAACATGGGTCTCCCAGTCCCTCCACTCTGCAGTAAACAGCCATCACTGATACAGAGTGTCTGGTCAGTAACATGGGTCTCTCAGTCCCTCCACTCTGCAGTAAACAGTCATCACTGATATAGTGTCTGGTCAGTAACATGGGTCTCCCAGTCCCTCCACTCTGCAGTAAACAGTCATCACTGATACAGAGTGTCTGGTCAGTAACATGGGTCTCCCAGTCCCTCCACTCTGCAGTAAACAGCCATCACTGATATAGTGTCTGGTCAGTAACATGGGTCTCCCAGTCCCTCCGCTCTGCAGTAAACAGTCATCACTGATATAGAGTGTCTGGTCAGTAACATGGGTCTCCCAGCCCCTCCACTCTGCAGTAAACAGTCATCACTGATACAGAGTGTCTGGTCAGTAACATGGGTCTCCCAGTCCCTCCACTCTGCAGTAAACAGCCATCACTGATACAGAGTGTCTGGTCAGTAACATGGGTCTCTCAGTCCCTCCACTCTGCAGTAAACAGTCATCACTGATATAGTGTCTGGTCAGTAACATGGGTCTCCCAGTCCCTCCACTCTGCAGTAAACAGTCATCACTGATATAGAGTGTCTGGTCAGTAACATGGGTCTCCCAGTCCCTCCACTCTGCAGTAAACAGCCATCACTGATATAGAGTGTCTGGTCAGTAACATGGGTCTCCCAGTCCCTCCACTCTGCAGTAAACAGTCATCACTGATGTAGAGTGTCTGGTTAGTAACATGGGTCTCCTAGTCCCTCCACTGTGCAGTAAACAGCCATCACTGATGTAGAGTGTCTGGTCAGTAACATGGGTCTCCCAGTCCCTCCACTCTGCAGTAAACAGTCATCACTGATACAGAGTGTCTGGTCAGTAACATGGGTCTCCCAGTCCCTCCACTCTGCAGTAAACAGCCATCACTGATATAGTGTCTGGTCAGTAACATGGGTCTCCCAGTCCCTCCGCTCTGCAGTAAACAGTCATCACTGATATAGAGTGTCTGGTCAGTAACATGGGTCTCCCAGTCCCTCCACTCTGCAGTAAACAGCCATCACTGATACGGAGTGTCTGGTCAGTAACATGGGTCTCCCAGTCCCTCCACTCTGCAGTAAACAGTCATTACTGATATATAGTGTCTGGTCAGTAACATGGGTATCCCAGTCCCTCCGCTCTGCAGTAAACAGACATCACTGATATAGTGTCTGGTCAGTAACATGGGTCTCCCAGTCCCTCCACTCTGCAGTAAACAGCCATCACTGATATAGAGTGTCTGGTCAGTAACATGGGTCTCCCAGTCCCTCCACTCTGCAGTAAACGGCCATCACTGATATAGAGTGTCTGGTCAGTAACATGGGTCTCTCAGTCCCTCCACGCTGCAGTAAACAGACATCACTGATATAGTGTCTGGTCAGTAACATGGGTCTCCCAGTCCCTCCGCTCTGCAGTAAACAGTCATCACTGATACAGAGTGTCTGGTCAGTAACATGGGTCTCCCAGTCCCTCCACTCTGCAGTAAACAGCCATCACTGATATAGAGTGTCTGGTCAGTAACATGGGTCTCCCAGTCCCTCCTCTCTGCAGTAAACAGTCATCACTGATATAGAGTGTCTGGTCAGTAACATGGGTCTCCCAGTCCCTCCACTCTGCAGTAAACAGCCATCACTGATATAGAGTGTCTGGTCAGTAACATGGGTCTCCCAGTCCCTCCGCTCTGCAGTAAACAGCCATCACTGATACAGTGTCTGGTCAGTAACATGAGTCTCCCAGTCCCTCCACTCTGCAGTAAACAGACATCACTGATATAGAGTGTCTGGTCAGTAACATGGGTCTCCCAGTCCCTCCACTCTGCAGTAAACAGCCATCACTGATATAGAGTGTCTGGTCAGTAACATGGGTCTCTCAGTCCCTCCACTCTGCAGTAAACAGACATCACTGATATAGAGTGTCTGGTCAGTAACATGGGTCTCCCAGTCCCTCCACTCTGCAGTAAACACAAAATAGATTTTCTCGTATCCCGTTCCTACTTCATCCAATCGGGAGAGAGAACCCCAGATATTTTGACTTATTTGACTTACCTGTCAAGCCAAATTTGGTAGATTATTTAACTTGTTTCAAGCACATATTTTGCTTAAGTAGTTTTTATTTATAATTGTTTGCAGTGTGGCGTTCTCTCTCCTGAAGGGATACCAGCTTCACCACTGCGTTTACTGCGGCTCAGGAGGTAGAGCAGTCGTCTGGTAATCGGAAGGTTCCCCGTTCGATTCCGGCTCCTCCCTGCAGCTAGTCAAAGTGTCCTTGAGCAAGACACTTAACCCCCTAACTGCTCCCTATGAGCAGGTTGCATGGTCGCCTCCACTGTCGGTGTGTGAATAAGATAAGATATTCCAAGATAAGATATTCCTTTATTGATCCCCTTGGGGAAATTCAGTCATCATAGCAGCATGGGGGGGGGGGGGTACAGGTAGTAGAGGACATACAGGTACAGGTCACAGAATTATAGTACAGTGGAGAATAAAAATAAAGATGTGTGAATGTGAGGCACAAGTTGTAAAGCGCTCTGGATAAAAGCTTTTTTTCTCTTTTTAAATACCGTTCTCTCCTATTATAGACATTAGATTTAATGTGAAACTTAGTTTTCTTCTCTTTTGCTGCCATGACCAGGACTCTCTGGAAGAAGAGACCTTGTATCTCAGTGGGACCTTCCTGGCTAAGATTATGGATAAATAGGCCTACAGTACATATAATAGAAACCATCTATGTGCCATAATTGGCACACTCGTTATCGACACCATATGAAGGGTTCATTTGTGGCAGCACTCTCTGCCGCGGGGTGGGTGGAGGATATGGACTGAGGTGAGTTCTGTAGGAACTAAAGTTCACCAGCAGGTGTCAGTGTTGGTCTGTAGGAATCAGTCCAGTGGAGCAATATCACTTGATACAATTAGTCTACAAACACAAGAGAAATAGATTTTATTGTACATACTTTGATGTTTTTGTCAAATACTGACGTTTTGATTTCAATTGGGCTGCTCATCCCAGACAACGACATGTTATTAATTTATCAAACGCCTACTTCATTGAAAGATGCCATCAGCTGGCACTCAAAGTCCCAGTCATTAGATCGTATTCAGTGATGATAATTGAATTGATTGCCCACCGTCATCTTGACCCCCGGGGATCATTTCCAGGCACTCATTAAGACGCTCATTAAGGCGCTCGTTAAGGCTCGCAGATCACCACGAGACCCTTCATTACCGTCATTGTTTTGACATTATCCACATGCCACGGCCAGCCATGAGACTAGAGTTGTTCCGATACCGATACCAGTATCGGAAATGCCTCAGATACAGCCTAAAATGCTGGTATCGGTATCGGCGAGTACGCTTAAATTCTGCGCTCCGATCCCATATGACGTAATTTATCAACAACACGTGCAGTATCCTCCTGCTGAGAGTGAGCATTATAAAACAAACGTGTTTTTCAACCTTCTGTAGTGTGATAGTAAAGGGTTAACCTTCTGTAGTGTGATAGTAAAGGGTTAACCTTCTGTAGTGTGATAGTGAAAGGTTAACCTTCTGTAGTGTGGTAGTGAAAGGGTTAACCTTCTGTAGTTTGGTAGTGGAAGGGTTAACCTTCTGTAGTGTGGTAGTGAAAGGTTAACCTTCTGTAGTGTGGTGTGGTAGTGAAAGGTTAACCTTCTGTAGTGTGGTAGTGACAGGGTTAACCTTCTGTAGTGTGGTAGTGACAGGGTTAACCTTCTGTAGTGTGGTAGTGAAAGGTTAACCTTCTGTAGTGTGGTAGTGGAAGGTTAACCTTCTGTAGTGTGGTAGTGAAAGGGTTAACCTTCTGTAGTGTGGTAGTGGAAGGTTAACCTTCTGTAGTGTGGTAGTGAAAGGTTAACCTTCTGTAGTGTGGTAGTGAAAGGGTTAACCTTCTGTAGTGTGGTAGTAAAGGGTTAACCTTCTGTAGTGTGGTAGTAAAGGGTTAACCTTCTGTAGTGTGGTAGTGAAAGGTTAACCTTCTGTAGTGTGGTAGTGAAAGGGTTAACCATCTGTAGTGTGGTAGTGAAAGGTTAACCTTCTGTAGTGTGGTAGTGAAAGGGTTAACCTTCTGTAGTGTGGTAGTAAAGGGTTAACCTTCTGTAGTGTGGCAGTGAAAGGGTTAACCTTCTGTAGTGTGGTAGTAAAGGGTTAACCTTCTGTAGTGTGGTAGTGAAAGGTTAACCTTCTGTAGTGTGGTAGTGAAAGGGTTAACCATCTGTAGTGTGGTAGTGAAAGGTTAACCTTCTGTAGTGTGGTAGTGAAAGGGTTAACCTTCTGTAGTGTGGCAGTGAAAGGGTTAACCTTCTGTAGTGTGGTAGTGGAAGGTTAACCTTCTGTAGTGAAAGGGTTAACAGGCTGTAGTGTGGCAGTGAAAGGGTTAAAGTGTGTGTGGCGCTGAGTGGCCCCGCCCCCTGACACGTTTGCCCCCAGCGGGCCGTCCAATGAGAAGGCAGAGACGGGGATGTAACCTCCATGGCGACATGGCTCAGCGATTGGTGTCTTGCTTTCTTTTTTTTTAATGATGTGAAACCACAGCAGACCCGGGCCGGGAGAACATGGCTGACCGCTCCCAAGGTGTGGAACGTGTTCTAATTTGAAATGAACTGTCCTGCTTCCTGCTCTCCGAGGGCACAGAGCACACGCTCTCAGCACAGAGCACACGCTCTCAGCACAGAACACACGCTCTCAGCACAGAACACCTCTCCCCCCTCACCCTGACCTCTCCCCCCTCGCCCTGACCTCTCCCCCCTCGCCCTGACCTCTCCCCCCTCGCCCTGATCTCTCCCCCCTCGCCCTGACCTCTCCCCCCTCGCCCTGACCTCTCCCCCCTCACCCTGACCTCTCCCCCCTCACCCTGACCTCTCCCCCCTCACCCTGACCTCTCCCCCCTCACCCTGATCTCTCCCCCCTCACCCTGATCTCTCCCCCTCGCCCTGATCTCCCCCTCGCCCTGATCTCTCCCCCTCGCCCTGATCTCGCCCCCTCGCCCTGATCTCTCCCCCTCGCCCTGACCTCTCCCCCCTCGCCCTGATCTCTCCCCCTCGCCCTGATCTCTCCCCCTCGCCCTGATCTCTCCCCCTCGCCCTGATCTCTCCCCCTCGCCCTGACCTCTCCCCCCTCGCCCTGATCTCTCCCCCCTCGCCCTGATCTCTCCCCCCTCGCCCTGACCTCTCCCCCCTCACCCTGACCTCTCCCCCCTCACCCTGATCTCTCCCCCCTCGCCCTGACCTCTCCCCCCTCACCCTGATCTCTCCCCCCTCACCCTGATCTCTCCCCCTCGCCCTGATCTCTCCCCCTCGCCCTGATCTCTCCCCCTCGCCCTGACCTCTCCCCCCTCGCCCTGATCTCTCCCCCCTCACCCTGACCTCTCCCCCCTCGCCCTGACCTCTCCCCCCTCACCCTGATCTCTCCCCCCTCGCCCTGACCTCTCCCCCCTCGCCCTGATCTCTCCCCCCTCACCCTGATCTCTCCCCCTCGCCCTGATCTCTCCCCCCTCGCCCTGATCTCTCCCCCCTCGCCCTGATCTCTCTCCCCTCACCCTGATCTCTCCCCCCTCGCCCTGATCTCTCCCCCCTCGCCCGTGTGTTTCTTCCAGCTCGGGTCCAGGCCCGGCACCCAGGAGGAGCAGGAGGCCCAGGCTCAGCTGGTGCGCGCGGACGAGGTCCAGCGGCGCGCGGCCCAGGCACGCTCCCTGTTCCACAACCAGGACTACGGGGCGGCGGCCGCACAGCTGGACGCCGTCATTGAGGTCAGACTTAACCCTTTCACTGCCACACTACAGACAGTTAACCCTTTCACTGCCACACGACAGACCGTTAACCCTTTCACTGCCACACGACAGATGGTTAACCCTTTCACTGCCACACTAAGACGGTTAACCCTTTCACTGCCACACGACAGACGGTTAACCCTTTCACTGCCACACTACAGAAGGTTAACCCTTTCACTGCCAGACGACAGCCGGTTAACCCTTTCACTACCACACGACAGACAGTTAACCCTTTCACTGCCACACTACAGAAGGTTAACCCTTTCACTGCCACACGACAGACGGTTAACCCTTTAACTACCACACGACAGACGGTTAACCCTTTCATTGCCACACTACAGAAGGTTAACCCTTTCACTGCCACACGACAGACGGTTAACCCTTTCACTGCCACACTACAGAAGGTTAACCCTTTCACTACCACACGACAAATGGTTAACCCTTTCACTGCCACACTACAGAAGGTTAACCCTTTCACTACCACACTACAGAATGTTAACCTTTCACTACCACACTACAGAATGTTAACCATTTCACTACCACACAACAGACGGTTAACCCTTTCACTGTCACACGACAGACGGTTAACCCTTTCACTGCCACACTACAGAAGGTTAACCCTTTCACTACCACACTACAGAATGTTAACCTTTCACTACCACACTACAGAAGGTTAACCATTTCACTACCACACAACAGACGGTTAACCCTTTCACTGCCACACGACAGACGGTTAACCCTTTCACTGCCACACTACAGAAGGTTAACCCTTTCACTACCACACTACAGAATGTTAACCTTTCACTACCACACTACAGAAGGTTAACCATTTCACTACCACACAACAGACGGTTAACCCTTTCACTGCCACACTACAGAAGGTTAACCCTTTCACTACCACACTACAGAAGGTTAACCCTTTCACTACCACACTACAGAATGTTAACCTTTCACTACCACACTACAGAAGGTTAACCCTTTCACTACCACACTACAGACCGTTAACCTTTCACTACCACACTACAGAAGGTTAACCCTTTCACTGCCATACTACAGACGGTTAACCCTTTCACTGCCACACTACAGAAGGTTAACCATTTCACTGCCGCACTACAGAATGTTAACTGTAACTGAGGGGTACAATTCCCTGACTGTATTGATAAGTATGGTATCATTAAACCACTACCGCTTTATGTACTTTAACTACTGGCCATACAGTACACGATATCTAAATATGATGAACACTTTCCACAATGAAATCGGTTCCAGTCAAAGGTAATAATCAAATATTTAATGGAGCAAAAGGTACATAGAATATTTATCTTACATTTATCATTTGAATGCACTTGTAAGGCAAATGAGTACTCGTAGGCAAATCAACACTGAATGTCCAATCTCTGGTTACGCAGGAAGCAAGTATACAACCTGGCTCTTAGGGGATTATATCTATGGTACACTTAATGATATAGCGGGATATTCTGGAGGGGGTCCTCCCGGTTGTAAGCCGGTAGGGGGGGTAGGAGAGCCGTCGGTAGTAGACCGTCTGGTCAACGATATCTATGGAGACTTCAAGTACAGAAGACAGTGCAATAGACTCTTGATCCGCAGATGAATACACCTTGGTTCTCTTGTAGGCTGTAGCTCCACAATGAAGAAGAAGCTAGGCGACCTCAGTCTCTCTGAGCGCCGACTCAACTTGACTCCTCTCGGGGGTAAATCCAACACTCACAGGCGTCGGCGATTATCCGCTCCACAAATCACAGTACCAAAGCAAATATATATTCCAGCCGCATAGGGCTCAGCAGTCGTCGGGTAGGTAATCCAGTGTACATGTCCCTCGGTCCTCGCCTAGATCTCCTCGGATGAAAGCGCCATGTGGTCGGCCCAACCTGGATAAGACTCTAGATAACACGAGGAAGCGTTGGAGATGCTGGTCACTTTAGAACTCTAACCGCACGATGCACCATACACGATAGACTATTATTACTTGATAGAAATACGTCGCACTCGACGGTACAGTGCCAAACTCTGACAATTCAGTTATTAATTCGCACGAGGTCTCAATGCTATTCTAAGGCCAAACAGGCCATACTTCACCGCACGTCGTATCGTGGGTGAGGCTTCACGTTCTGTTACTAAGTTGGGAAGAAGGGTAAGGGACTTCTACATTTACTTGCGCCATATTTATATGCACGGTGAACAAATAGTGCCACTCTCATTTCGGTAGCCGTATCCCTGAGCGGAGCCGGGGCTAGTACGGACATGTCTCGTCGGTACCTTTGAACTTGACGCCAGGGGCTGGTCCCCTGGCGCCTGGTCCTTTGTCCAATAAGAGAATGAACTATTATGGGCTATAGTAGGCTAAAGGGATATTCCGTGCATATGTACAAGGAATATACAAGGGATATCAAACGACATACAAATACTATTCAATATATATCCATAAATAAATATATATATTCGGTTTAATCTGATCCTTCGTAACATTAACCCTTTCACTGCCATACTACAGATGGTTAACCCTTTCACTACCACACTACAGAAGGTTAACCCTTTCACTGCCACACTACCAAAGGGTTAACCCTATAACTGCCACACTACAGAAGGTTAACCCTTTCACTGCCACACTACCAAAGGGTTAACCATTTCACTGCCACACTACAAAGGGTTAACCTTTCACTACCACACTACAGAAGGTTAACTCGTTCACTTCCACACTACAGAAGGTTAACCCTTTCACTGCGACAATACAGAAGGTTAACCCTTTCACTACCACACTACAGAAGGTTAACCCTTTCACTACCACACTACAGAAGGTTAACCCTTTCACTACCACACTACAGAAGGTGGTGATACAGGTATAAAGACACTATGGTAGTAAGTCATACTGGCCAGCAGCGTAGTAAGAGTAGGATATGTACAGATAATAGTATGTAAAAGGATTATGTGCAGGTATGTACAGACAAGTGAGAATGAATATATATATATATATATATATATATACGGTATATACAGCACTATTGTACATGCTATCATACAGAGCTATGGGTTATAAGTAGGGATGTCCGATATTATCGGCCTACCGATATTATCGGCTGATATTGGCATTAAAATGTGATATCGGAAAATATCGGTATCGGTTTTTAAAAAAAAATAAGAAAATAAATAAAGATTTTACATTTCTATAACCTTTATTTACCCAGGCAAGCAAGTAAGAACAAATTCAGATTTTATTTATTGTCAAAAGTATGCATAATGTTGTGTTAATTCCATGACAAGAGATATGTAATGTTAATTACCTGAAATCAGTTTTTTGGGGGGGGGGAAACCCTGCATATATCGGTATCGGTTGATATCGGTTGATATTGGTATCGGAAATTAAGAGTTGGACAATATCGGTA
Organism: Notolepis coatsorum; assembly: GCF_963971535.1. Classification (NCBI taxonomy): domain Eukaryota; kingdom Metazoa; phylum Chordata; class Actinopteri; order Aulopiformes; family Paralepididae; genus Notolepis; species Notolepis coatsorum. Next base: position 148,785,707 of record NC_140169.1, on the reverse strand, counting down.
TCGGTAAAAAAGCCAATATCGAGCATCCCTAGTTATAAGCAGGTGTATAGTAAGTATATAGAGGGGTGATATGCACGTATGTTCAGACAAATGTGTGTATATATATTATAATATATGCTGTAAATATAGAATATGAAATATGTGTCCATTACCCCTACCAGACGTGTGTTTGGGATGTGAGCTCTCGCGAGCTGCGAGCGGAGTGCTTCATCCACCTGGGCGAGACGGGCAAGGCCGTCAGCGACCTGAAGGCCACCTCCAAGCTGAAGAGTGACAACACCCAGGCCTTCTACAAGCTCTCCACCATCTACTACAGCCTGGGAGACCACGAGATGGCCCTCAAGTAAGTTCTACAAGCTCTCCACCATCTACTACAGCCTGGGAGACCACGAGATGGCCCTCAAGTAAGTTCTACAAGCTCTCCACCATCTACTACAGCCTGGGAGACCACCAGATGGCCCTCAAGTAAGTTCTACAAGCTCTCCACCATCTACTACAGCCTGGGAGACCACCAGATGGCCCTCAAGTAAGTTCTACAAGCTCTCCACTATCTACTACAGCCTGGGAGACCACCAGATGGCCCTCAAGTAAGTTCTACAAGCTCTCCACTATCTACTACAGCCTGGGAGACCATGAGATTGCCCTCAAGTAAGTTCTACAAGCTCTCCACCATCTACTACAGCCTGGGAGACCACCAGATGGCCCTCAAGTAAGTTCTACAAGTTCTCCACCGTCTACTACAGCCTGGGAGACCACCAGATGGCCCTCAAGTAAGTTCTACAAGTTCTCCACCGTCTACTACAGCCTGGGAGACCACCTGATGGCCCTCAAGTAAGTTCTACAAGCTCTCCACCATCTACTACAGCCTGGGAGACCACCAGATGGCCCTCAAGTAAGTTCTACAAGCTCTCCACCATCTACTACAGCCTGGGAGACCACGAGATGGCCCTCAAGTAAGTTCTACAAGCTCTCCACCATCTACTACAGCCTGGGAGACCACCAGATGGCCCTCAAGTAAGTTCTACAAGCTCTCCACCATCTACTACAGCCTGGGAGACCACCAGATGGCCCTCAAGTAAGTTCTACAAGCTCTCCACCATCTACTACAGCCTGGGAGACCACGAGATGGCCCTCAAGTAAGTTCTACAAGCTCTCCACCATCTACTACAGCCTGGGAGACCACGAGATGGCCCTCAAGTAAGTTCTACAAGCTCTCCACCATCTACTACAGCCTGGGAGACCACCAGATGGCCCTCAAGTAAGTTCTACAAGCTCTCCACCATCTACTACAGCCTGGGAGACCACCAGATGGCCCTCAAGTAAGTTCTACAAGCTCTCCACCATCTACTACAGCCTGGGAGACCACCAGATGGCCCTCAAGTAAGTTCTACAAGCTCTCCACCATCTACTACAGCCTGGGAGACCACCAGATGGCCCTCAAGTAAGTTCTACAAGCTCTCCACCATCTACTACAGCCTGGGAGACCACCAGATGGCCCTCAAGTAAGTTCTACAAGCTCTCCACCATCTACTACAGCCTGGGAGACCACCAGATGGCCCTCAAGTAAGAACCCACTCCGGTTACCATGGAGACCACGCTTGGGGGGGTACCTATTCAAACTGGATGAAAGTGGTCTGAGTGGGGTAACCATTTATTTTCGATTCAAGTGTATTGTCATCGTGCAGCACAAGTACAGTACAACAAAAAGAGGTCTGGCATCCAACCAGAGTGCAAATGTAACAGTAAAGTGCAACAGTAATATACAATGTACAGGTGATTAAACTGGGTATATAATATATAAATGAGTACTACTGAGTAATAGTGCTAATCAGATGTATGTACAGAGTTGTAGTAAGTCATACTGGCCAGCAGCGTAACTAGTAAGAGTAGGTAAGGGATATGTAGATATATCTATATACAGCATTAATGTACATGCATCATACAGAGTTATTATGGGTTATATACAGTTGTATAATTAGATATGTAGAAGTATTTCCATGTCTACAACAGGTAGACGGTTTCATTTGAACAACTCAATTAAATTAAAACCTTTTATTTATTCTCAAAGACAATTGAGGTCACCCTCATTTTCAATGACGTCGGGACTTTACAGACATTTCAATGCATACATTTTTACAATATAATAATACATATGAATAACTATCTATATAGCACTGATATATAGTGTCTGGTCAGTAACATGGGTTTCCTAGTCCCTCCACTCTGCAGTAAACAGCCATCACTGATATAGAGTGTCTGGTCAGTAACATGGGTCTCCCAGTCCCTCCGCTCTGCAGTAAACAGCCATCACTGATATAGAGTGTCTGGTCAGTAACATGGGTCTCCCAGTCCCTCCACTCTGCAGTAAACAGCCATCACTGATATAGTGTCTGGTCAGTAACATGGGTCTCCCAGTCCCTCCACTCTGCAGTAAACAGCCATCACTGATATAGAGTGTCTGGTCAGTAACATGGGTCTCCCAGTCCCTCCACTCTGCAGTAAACAGCCATCACTGATATAGTGTCTGGTCAGTAACATGGGTCTCCCAGTCCCTCCACTCTGCAGTAAACAGCCATCACTGATATAGAGTGTCTGGTCGGTAACATGGGTCTCCCAGTCCCTCCACTCTGCAGTAAACAGCCATCACTGATATAGAGTGACTGAAGCCCCTCCCCTTCCTGTGCTCTGCAGCGAGGTGAGGGAGTGTCTCAGGCTGGACGCGGACCACAAGCTGTGCTACAGCCACTACAAACGGGTGAAGAAACTCCACAAACAGATCCAGACTGCAGAGGAGCTCATCCAACAGCAGAGGTGTGTGTGTGTGTGTGTGTGTGTGTGTGTGTGTGTGTGTGTGTGTGTGTGTGTGTGTGTGTGTGTGTGTGTGTGTGTGTGTGTGTGTGTGTGTGTGTGTGTGTGTGTGTGTGTGTGTGTGTGTGTGTGTGTGTGTGTGTGTGTGTGTGTGTGTGTGTGTGTGTGTGTGTGTGTGTGTGTGTGTGTGTGTGTGTGTGTGTGTGTGTGTGTGTAAAGTAACCAAGTAGTTTTATTTAAGTACATTTTCGAGCTACTTGTACTTTATGTGAGTGTTTTCATTTTAAGGAACTTTATGTTTTTATTCCACTACATTTATCTGAACCCATCAGTTACTAGTTACTTTGGAGAAAAGGATTTTGCATAGAAAACATAATGTATACAAAATAAAAAATGTATGCAGATTATATACTTTCACATTTGTAGCCTGTCAACTTCAAGAGGACACACAGACACACACACACACAATGTAATTTAGTCATTTAGCTGAACGCTTTTATCCAGAGCGACTTACAAGTTCCGTACGACAAGTCATCTGGAAGGGTAAACTCAGCTGAGTAACAATGTTCATCAAAGTGTTGCGTGCTACAGTGTAGGTTAGTTTATTAGGACAAGTGCATGACAGTAAGGTTAGTTAGGGTTAGACTTTTTTTTGTATTTCAATGTCAATCTTTTAATTTCAATGTCTTTTTGTCGTTCGTGTAAAAATGGAAAATACCAATACAAATATCTAAAAAAAAAGTTATTTATTTATTTTTTTGCTGTTGTGAAGCACTTTGAGCTGCAATTCTTGTATGAAAGGTGCTATACAAATAAACATATTCTTATTATTATTATTCCATTTGAACTCCCCTACCTGTAGGTACGAGGAGGCGGTGAGCAAATATGAGTCTGTGATGAAGACTGAGCCTAACGTTCCCCACTACTCTCTCCACGCCAAGGGCCGCATCTGCCACGCACTGGCCCAGGTCAGACCCTAACCCTTTAACCCATAACCCTTTCCATAACCATAACCCTAACCCTTTAACCCATAACCCTAACCCTTTCCATAACCCTAACCCTTTCCCCAGGATGTTCAAACAAGATAGGGCTGTGGTCCTGAGGGGGGCTGTGGTCCTGAGGGGGGCTGTGGTCCTGAGGGGGGCTGTGCCTCAACTAGAGGGTGGTCCTGAGGGGGTCTGTGGTCCTGAGGGGGGCTGTGGTCGAGGGGGGCTGTGCCTCAACTAGAGGGTGGTCCTGAGGGGGGCTGTGCCTCAACTAGAGGGTGGTCCTGAGGGGGGCTGTGGTCCTGAGGGGGGCTGTGCCTCAACTAGAGGGTGGTCCTGAGGGGGGCTGTGCCTCAACTAGAGGGTGGTCCTACCCTCTTAACTCTGTGTGGTAATATGAGATCAATAACTACCCTCGTAACTCTGTGCGTGGTAATATGAGATCAATAACTACCCTCTTTTTTTTTTTTTTAACTTACGTTTTTATTTTCATTTTTTCAACAACATACATAGACAACATTCATAGACAATACACAGTACATAAATCTAAAACAAATAGACAAAAAATGAGTAAAGAAAAAGTGTGGCATGGGTCCTTCGGTCCATTCTACATTTGCATTATTTATTTACATTTTTATTCATTTCCTTGTATCCTTTTCAAACCTCTGTGATGTTGTTACTTCCCCTCCTGTATTCTTCCCATTTTCCCCATTTCCATTCAAACTTTTCTTCTTGCAGCCTCAGCAGATGTGTGATTCTCTCCATTTCCTGTATCCCCTCTACCAACTCTATCCATTGATCCTTTGTCGGCCCTTCTACCTAAAAGTGTGGCATGGGTCCTTCGGTCCATTCTACATTTGCATTATTTATTTACATTTTTATTCATTTCCTTGTATCCTTTTCAAACCTCTGTGATGTTGTTACTTCCCCTCCTGTATTCTTCCCATTTTCCCCATTTCCATTCAAACTTTTCTTCTTGCAGCCTCAGCAGATGTGTGATTCTCTCCATTTCCTGTATCCCCTCTACCAACTCTATCCATTGATCCTTTGTCGGCCCTTCTACCTTGTACCACAGTTTAGTTAATGCTTTCTTGGCTGCCACTATCAATATCTTAATCAAATATTTGTCTTCCCCTTGGATTCCTTCTTGTGACAGATTCCCCAAATACAACACTTGGCCTCCCTGGGGTATTTCGTATCCTATTATTTCATTTATTATCCCTCCTATCTCTTCCCAGTAGTGCCTTATCTTCTGACATCCCCAGAATATGTGTGTATGGTTCGCCCCTTCCTGTCCACACTCCCTCCAACATGTTTTCTTTGCTGGTGTGTAATTGCCCTGTATTTCTGGTGTTATAAAGTATCTAATTATATTTTTCCACCCAAACTCCCTCCATATCCTTGATCCTGTGGTTGTTTGTTGTGTCTTACATGTGTCATACCATTCCTCCTCTGTTATCTCTATTTCCAACTCTCTTTCCCACTTTTCTTTTACATACAATGTTGTATTTCCCTTACTGTCCATTATTGCCTGATATAGTGCTGATATCACCCTCCCCTTCCGTCCTTCGTATGACTTTACCATTATCTTAATTACCCCATTCTGTTCTTTGTCTCTATCTTGCTTTATTTCCTTGTTATAGTAGTCCCTAATCTGTAAATATCTAAAGTGGTCCCTATTCTCTAGTCCGTATCTTTCTTTCAATTTTTGTAGAGTCTGCATCTCCCCTCCTTCTGTCATTGTGCACATTGCTGTTATACCCCCCGTTCCCACCTCTTGAACCCATGGTCTTCTATCCCTGGTCTGAATTTGTTGTCGTGTGCTATCCATCTCAGTATCTTAGATTCTTTTTCTAGCTTGTATTTCTTTACTATTGTGTTCCATATGTTTATAGTGAATCTGGTAATTGGATCTAGTAGTTGTTCCTGTCTTCTGAACAGCTCCCTATCTCCTATCAGTGCCTGCACTTTGAATCCCTCTCTTTTGGTTTCTATATCTTTCCATTTGGCCTCATAGTTCACATTGCACCAGCATGCTACTGTTCTAAGCTGTGCTGCATAGTAATAGCTTTCTAAACTGGGTACTGCCATCCCTCCTTTCTCCTTTGGTAATTGTAGAGTCACATATCTGATCCTTGGCCTTTCCCCCCCCCAAATGAATCTTGATATCGGTCTATCCCATTCCCTAAATAGTTTTTGTGGTATTAATATAGGTAGGGATTGAAATAGGTATAGTAACCTTGGTAATATGTTCATCTTAATGATTTCGATCCTTGAACTGAAATCTAGGGGCATCACCGTCCATCTTTCTAGATCTCTCTTGATTTTCTGATTTATCTGTGTATAGTTTGCATCGTATAGCCCCTCCACCCCTCTTGTGATGTTCACCCCTAGGTACTTGATCCTGTCCATGTCCCATTTGATTTTGTATTTTTCTTTGATCTCTATCGTTGGTGTGTAGTTCAGTGCTAATGTCTGTGTCTTCGTCACATTAAGTCTATACCCTGAGTAATATCCATATTCTGTCAGTAGATCCATCAGTGTCGGGAAGCTTGTGTCTGGTTGTCTCATATATACTATCACGTCGTCTGCGAATAATCCCAATTTATGTTCCGTCCCCCTTATCTCCACCCCTTTGATGTCTTTGGTCTGTCTAATTAGTTGGGCCAGTGGTTCGATGAATACATCGAAGAGCGTCGGCGAAAGACAACAACCCTGTCTGGTAGCTCTCTCTAGTTTAATCCGGTCCGTCAGACTACCATTCACCTTAATCCTAGCCGTCGGTTCTTGATATAATGCCCTAATTGTTTTCATAGCGTTTTTGTCTAATCCAAATCTCTCCAATACTTTATATAGAAATAGCCAGCTTACACTGTCGAAGGCTTTTTCTGCATCTAGGCTAACTAATACTGCACTTTCTCCTTCCTTTTGTATCTCCTTTACTATCTGCACTGTCTTCCTTATGTTATCCTGTGTCTGCCTTCCTTTAATGAATCCAGTCTGGTCTTCGTCTATTATATCTGTCATAAATGTCTCAAATCTTTTGGATATTATTGATGTATACATCTTGTAATCTACATTAAGTATGGACACAGGTCTGAAACTACTACACAGTTCTCTATCTTTCCCTTCTTTTGGAATTGTAGTAATTATGGCCTCTTTCCATGAAGGTGGCATTGTGCCTTTTTCCATTGTGTGTCTGAATGCTGCTTCTAATATGGGGCTCAGTTCCTGCCTAAATGTTTTGTAGAAATCCGAGGGGAATCTGTCGCTACCCGGTGACTTACTACTCTTTGCCCTACTGATCGCATTCCAAACTTCCTGTTCTGTGATTTCTGTGCGTGGTAATATGAGATCAATAACTACCCTCTTAACTCTGTGCGTGGTCATATGAGATCAATAACTACCCTCTTAACTCTGTGCGTGGTAATATGAGATCAATAACTACCCTCTTAACTCTGTGCGTGGTGTGTATCGAACAGGCCCAGCAAGGCATCAGAGCTATCTCCGTGTGTACCGAGGTTCTCCAGTTGGACCCAGAGAACGTGGCCGTCCTGAAGGACCGAGCCGAGGCCTACCTCCAAGACGAGCAATACGAACAAGGTGAGGCGTACCTCCAAGACGAGCAATACGAACAAGGTGAGGCGTACCGCCAAGACGAGCAATACGAACAAGGTGAGGCGTACCTCCAAGACGAGCAATACGAACAAGGTGAGGCGTACCTCCAAGACTCTGGAGGGAGCGGAGCTAAGTTAACAATATACTAACGCTTCTATTGAAACACGTTGACATTAGGGCCGTTCTTTCAACCGAAGAGTGCACTTTCTTCAACCTCGAACCTAAATTCCTTAGCGACCCGTGTTGCCAAAGTAAACAAATCAGCGCGCACATTCGAGACACACGGATATGAAACGAGTCATACGGAACAAATAATGTATAACGGAGGCTGAAATTAGAGCAATATGACTCACAAACTCACGACAGTAGTACACAACTACACATACAGACGCATACAATTTATTCTGCATTGATTAAGTGATTATCAAAGCCCAGCTTAAGCCGTTAAACCCATGTAGTGAATCGCGAAGCCAATACGCACACACAGTCGAACTGGAGCGGTTTACCAAACATACACTCCCAGCATTCATATCTCGTACGTTCATCTTCCAATTGCTTAACCATAACATAACTTACTTACCGGTACCCAAACAATGTGTCCCAGAGTCCACATTCATGCACAAATCCATTTCAAAACGTTAGAGAAACGCTCTGTTTCCCGATTCCTCAATCATCCCTAATAAAATCAAATCATCCAATGTCTGGAAGTTAGTGGACCCATGGTCCATCCATTCGACCTTAACTAGATCAGTGCCGGCCATTTAACATTGAAAACCCCGTTTAGTGCCAGCATCCACTTCAATGATAGCGTTAAAAAACGCATAATCTATGTTTTAAATTATGGCTATGTGTCTAATCTGCCCGTCGCTTATCAATGACTTGTTTGCAGTCAACATTGTCAAAACGGATTGTTTTTTAATCGGTTCATATCCTTTTTATAGCATTTCGAAAAGCTATCGTTCTTTCGAAAATTTTCGGAAAATAGAAAGATTCCCCCATAAACGGCATTTATTGGAATATTCTCGAATACACTAGACACGTTGTCATTTGTCGCCCTATTTATGAATCGTTTTCAAATAAACGCTAGATTATCGATAGTATATGTGTACTTATGCACGCTATAGAAGCGGGCTGAAAAATCCTTTGATCAGATGTTCTCCAAAAAGATTATTCCAATTCCTGATCGCCATTCCAAATATCGATCGCGTTTATTGATTGATTATTGGCTGCTGTAAATATATATTCCACGCTGCTTTCCAACTCGCGATCACTTCCCTCATCATCAGATCCCTCGCCAGCATAATGGAGCCCCACAGGGATCCAGCAGTATAATCGAATGGCCTGCAGTTACACAGGGATAGACGATAGGGGGCGGTATTTTCCCATCTGAGCTCCTAGAGGGTCTGCTGTACCAACGGGAAACTCTGTTGATGAAATATGAATTCAGATCGCTATTAAAAAAATATATATATAATTCGCGTCATCAGCACTCAACGGGGGGCATGATAAGACGACAATACACGTCGCTGGCACTCAAAGTGTTAAAACAAATGTTTTTTATTTTCCCTTTTTTAACATGATCAAATGATCATTTAACATGATCAAATAATTATTATAATATTTTTTACTTCGTTTTGAAATATTATAGTGAAATATTTTGCACTGTTGTCGCATTTATCTTGTTGAAATCCTCCAACAGGCTCTTTTTTGAAAGTTGACTGGTTTGCACACCAATAATACAGTGCAATAATAGAATAGTAGAATAGATAGTAAAATTATGCAATAGAATGGCCAGAGTAAAATAGTGCTACAGTACAATCAACAGCGGGGTGTATTAGAAGGCTATGGTGAAGAGGTACGTTTTTAGCTTATTTCTGAAAATATTAAGAGATCTAGCTTCCCTAATGTCCATAGGTAGTGTGTTCCATAACTTTGGTGCATAGTTAGCAAAGGCTACATCCTTGATTTTCTTTAGACTGTGGCTTGGAACCTTCAATAGACCAGTAGTAGATGATCGCAATGTTTATACTTTGTATATAAGGAGGAGGACCTTGAAATCAATTCTAAATGTTACCGGAAGCCAGTGTATGTTACTTACTTGTAACTTCGGGTTTGATCCAAGGAGTAAGTTGCCCCATATTGCTCTGTAACATTTCTCTTTTTGTTATAGGACCGACTAGTGGGATTTCAGTTTTGCCCTCATTTAATTTTAGGAAGTTGTTCGTCATCCATTTGTTTATTGCTAAGAGACAGGCGGAAATGGAGTTTATAGCTGTGTACAATTGTGTGTCATCTGCGTAACTATGGAAACATACATTGTGCTTTCTAATGATGTCTCCTCAATGTTCAATGCAATGTTCAATGCAAGTAAAGCACTTTAAACTTTAAGTATGACTAAATGCTTTCTTGACTATATATATAGTAACTGTTCCAAAATGCATAGATTTCTATGTATTTTAGGGGTTTGGGGGGCTAGCTCTTTTTAATATAAATGTCAGATTGTTTTATTTATTTCATAGATTTCTATGCATTTCAGGAGTTTGGGGGGCTGGCTCCCCAAAATAATTAAATAACATAACCCTAACCTAACCCTAAAACCGAAATAAAGTTAAAAGAAAAATAGTTACAAAATCCACCCATTTTCGCCCAAAAACCGGCTGCGCGTGCCCGCTTCATATACTTCTGTGCCCCCCTGTGCCCCAGTAGAGTGCTGGGTCTAGATACGCCCCTGGGCGAGACACCCCAGGTGAATAGGCAAATATACTTTTTTTTTGTTGATTTTGAGATTTTGTTATATTTTGCTTCCTAAACATGTCTTCTATGAAACTAGTGACAATAAAACGTCAATAACACACATTTACCGTAATTCCTCTAATAGTAACCCCGGCTTGTATTTGTTTCAACTGTAGCGGGTACCAGGCTTGTATTAGGAGGAGGCCTGTATAAGAGGGAGGCCTATATTTCAAATTTTCAAACTGATCATAATGAATAAATCAACATTTTGTGTCAGTTTGAACCCAGTAAAATGTACTGGGTTCATTTATTGAAACCAAGTACTGTATAAAATAGTAAACAGTGCAATTACAGGTGGTCACTGGTCATTTCAACGTTTTCAAAGTGAAATCAAGTAACTAGCTCAGTATGCAGCTCAGTATATTAGTAACCCGGCTTGTATTAGGAGGCCGGCTTATAATTGCTTAGCTCAAGAGCGCACCCGGCCATTAATAGAGACCCGGCTTGTATTTGAGACCCGGTTACTATTAGAGGAATTACGGTAGTTGTTTATTTTACTTCATTTTGCCTTATTGCATCCATAAATGTGCACATATTTAACACTTTGGTTGCCTTGGGTTAAATTAATGATATACCATAGATTGCCAGCGCTATTTGTCTATGGAGAAAGTCCCCTTCTTTGCAGGGCTATAACTTTTTAAATTCTATTGCTACATTGCCATTATTAGGGCCCATTCAAAGTCCTATATGTATTGTTCATTGTGTAGCAACGTTAAACTTTTTCATTCACATATTCATAGTAAAGTATGGTCTAATGTATAAGTATGTTTTCATCTCTTTCTGCAACTTTCTCCAGAACGTGATATATAGCCCCAAATGCATTATATTGATGATGAAATACAGTTTGATGGCAATCAGCGCGATATAAAAAATTCCAACTAGACGTACTTCTAGAAGTTACTACACGTCATCTGATGTTGACCGGATGGGCGAGGGGGCGTTTATAATTCCGTGGGCAGCGTTATACCAATCATCTAATGTGGGTCAAATGTTGATAAAAGCAGTTAGTATCGAAGATGGTAACGTTACACGCTGAAACTCACCCCAGTCTCCGCGCGCCGTTGGGCGATCATCGTCGAGTAGAAATTGTATCATTATGGGATATATTATTACCCGGTCCATCTCCAGCTTGTATAATGGTATATACGTCCAAATCATGTTGTTTATCGAGTTATTGGCAATCGATCGCTATGTAGAGTGACGAGCTAGAGTGCCGGAAGCTATACCGAGTGTCCGGAAGTAATAGGGCCGACCAGCAAAACCTCTACTGCGCTTCCTGTTAAGCAGTTGCGCCGATCGGCCACCAGATGGCGCTCGTGAACCGCCAGAGAGCTCAGTGGGTCCTGCTGATGGATCTCAGGCCAGCGGAGGGGGAATATGAATCTGATTCCAGATTTTTGAAATATTGATATAAGGACGCTGTACAGCGTCCCCCGGCAACGTTAGCATGGCCAGCAATGACGCTGTAAAGCGTTTTTAGGCAGTCAAAGTGTTAATGGAGAAGTGCCTCATTTGCATATATAAATATAAAATTCAGAAAACTTGCCAAATATTTTTTCTTAGTTTATATGTACATAACAAACTGGGAAAGTTTCATAGTGATATCTATTCAAATATTTTTTTGCCTATTAGGGGGTACTACACGGTTACTACATAATAATAATAATAATAATGGATTGGATTTATATAGCGCTCTTTGTTTGTAGCCTGTGTGTAGTTCTGTTCAATAACATCATTATTATTATTATTCAGTTATCAGGCATGTGTTTAGGTTGTCAATTACTAATGGTTTGATTAGGTATTGTGTTTGTAAATAGCTGTTTAAAAAAAGATTTATGGCATTTTACAATACAGAACTTTGAAGGCGTTTTCCCAAAAATGAGTTTTTATGTGTTTTTCTTACACGCATGGGTAGACATGTACCATTCCATAGCACCTACACACACCATAATTTCCACATTTCTTCCTATATATACCATACATCTTTTTACAGAGGGGTTTGTTGATATATCATTCATAGCCTGATTTATAGTACGTTTAGACCAAAAAACATGGCGAAAATAGATTTTTTTATGACTGTAGTCAGCATTTCCTGATTCATGGGATGATAAAAAGACATATCCACAATCCCTTCTGTAAAAAGTTCACTGTGTTATGTGTCAACATAATGAAACTATTTAAAAAAATCTGGCATCATCCAATGTTGGTGTTTATACCCAAACGTTATATGCAAATTAGTGCATATTTAATGAGGTAATGCCTATTTTGCATATATAAACATAAGATCTCAGAAAACTTGCAATAATAAATTTTTTCTAAGTTGTTATGTACATAACAAACTGGGAAAGTTTCATAGTGATATCTATTCAAATATGTTTTTGCCTATTCACCTGGGGTGTCTCACCTTAACACATTGAGTGCCACGCCCCTTCCGGGAAGTGACCACTTCCGTGCCGCCCATTAACCCCATGTAAACGTAGTTGTAGTTTGTAGACCTAAACCTATATTTTATAGTATCGCTATGGGTCTAATAACGCCCTCGAGTCTCATTGAGCTGCTTCTGGTCAACGTGCAAAAAACAGATAATTTTTTTCATCCGTACATTTCCATTTTATACCGTTTTGAATATGAACATAGTCCGGCCGCTTCTGAGCAAGAAAAGACACAAACAGCGGTTTTGTGTAATTCAATAAACACGAAATTTTTCGCCGGATTATCGGATCTTCCTGAAATCAACACTAGATCATCACTATTATCTTTTGTCGCGCACGCATGCAATGTGGCTTAGACCGGCCCCCCCCCCCCCCCTCCTGCAACCCAACGGCAGAACAGCTAGACACATAAACAAATAGCTTCAATCGCAGTAGAAATAAATATAATTTTTTTTTTATATATTTTATTGTGTCAAAGAAAGTCATTTTACATTTAGGTATAGTATGTGTACCCACATACACATACATAATATCATGCACATATCCATACTTACATACGTACATACACACACAAATGTACATACACATATTTTAAATCTTGAAAATTTAATTTCTTTACCCATCACCCATACAAAAAACAAGAGACAAAAACACAAAACAAAGGGGTGAGCACCAGTATAGATCCTGGACTGGTATACATCTAATATCCATCCGTACTCGTCCCCACATACACAAGAAAGAAAAAAAATATATCAGGTCAACGCAAGCTTTCATATATGGTGTCCTTACCTGGTCTCTGAAGTAATGGAAAAAAAAGAATCCAATAATCTCATCGCCATTCCAGTTATCCACAGCGATCGTACCTCCGACGTTATTGGGCATTGCTCTTCAACGGGCGGGCGGGCGGGGTCAGTTGTCCAAGCCATCCCTACAAGCGTGTGTTTTGCCGGAGTGTTTAGGACCCGCCCCCACGCCGCAGCTCAGTATAGAAAATAAACAAACCCGTTTCTAACCGGGTGCATTACTGGCCGAAGGCGTTAGAGGGCGGTATAATACCGTCTGCCAGCTCAGACACACTCGGAACAGTATGCACAAGGTGCCCCTGAATGAATGGATATATATATAATAAAATAAATACCGTGACAGAAACGTAGATATACGTTTCCGGCACTCAACGATCGGACGACAGAAACTTAGTTCTACGTGAACGACACTGAAAGTGTTAATAAACGGACTGCCATCGGTCCATAACCGCATTCTATAGAAGAATAAGTCTTTATTTGTCGTGCAGATTAACACACACACGCGAGATGGGCGACCGACGGGAACACGCGCGTGGCTCTGCTGAGCTCTGACTGAGAGAGGGAAAGACAGACTGCCCTGCCCTCTGCTGGCGCGTGCTGTGCACTACAAGCAACGCCGTCCCTGTTATATGTCAGTGTAATAGAAGGAAACGCATCTGTGATTTGGCACACAGTCTGTGACGTCACGGTATTGAAAATCATACCGACGGGATTTCGAAATACCCTGGTATACCCTAATACCGTCATACCGCCCTAGCCTATCTCCCATCCCAATTTCAGTCGGATTTATATCCAGGGATGGGGAATGGCTTCTTTTAACTGTTATGCGAGGTGGTCTGCCATATGCCGACATGGCAAACTTCTAGTTAGCATCACAGCAGTGGTGACTCGCCAGTCCTCGTGATGTAGTGGCAAGTGACGGTAACATAGCTTTCGGTCGTCGGGGCAGTCCAGCCGTCTGTCGTCAATGCAACCTTGCGAGCACCTGTAACGTTAGCTAGCTGCGCGAGAAACTCCGAACATTGCATCGGTGTAGCTCTCCTCGATGTGCAAGGTGGTTGTGCCTCAGGATGGGATATGGCACGCTGGCTCAATCAGGTGTTATCATTTGCCAAATCCTTTGCCGTCAACCATATCGATCATGCTGTTTTCGATAAATGCGCAGACTGACTTGGGTTATTTTTTTTAAATCAACGCTTCTCTTAGCCTGCTTAACTTTGCAAGCTGCCGTGGTGTTTTTTTCCTTCCCTTATTTTCCAGACACAGAGGTAGTTGCCTCCTCTTCATAGTTATATGGCGCCCTCTATCTGTTCGTTGAAACATGCTTTGAAAATACACCATTCTACTGACGGCTACAATGTAATAAGAGACGGACAACATTGTAACATATCATTGTTTTATAGTAGATCGAGTAAATGTCACATGTTCGAGTAAACCCTTAACGATCAATCAATCGATCTTCAATTAATTGTTAACATCCCTATTTTTAATTGATGTGTTATTCTTGCGTTTTGCCTCGTGTTTGGTGTCTTGACTTACTTGACTTAAGCCTTTGCACTCCCTGCGGAGCATAGGCCACTGACAAATTCTTTCCATGTTGCGCGGTTTTTGGCCTCCCGAACGATGTTGTGCCATCCCAGTCCAGCCTCTTTCATTTCCCCTTCCCAAGAACGGCGCCAGGTGTTTCGAGGCCTGCCGCGTTTCCTCTTTCCAGGTGGGTTCCATCGTAGGGCTTGCCGGGTGATGTTTGTGTCTTCCTTTCTCAGGGTATGGCCTATCCACATCCACTTTCTCTTCTTTATTTCTTCTGGCGGGGGTAGTTGTTTTGTGCGCTCCCACAGGTCCAGATTTGTAATGACATTTGGCCACCTCACTCTTAGAATGCGGCGGAGGCAGGAATTTATGAAGGACTGTACTTTCTGATTCAGCCTTACAGTTGTCTTCCAGGTCTCGGCGCCATACAGGAGGACTGATTTAACATTGGAGTTAAAGATCCTCAGCTTTGTGTTGGTTTTTATTTCGTGAGACCTCCATACTCGACCAAGTAGGTTGTATGCCGTTCTTGCTTTTCCGATTCGCACTCTGATGTCTTCTTCTGTGCCACCCGCTGTATCTACTATGCTCCCAAGGTAGGTAAAGGAGTTAGTTTCTTCGATGGCCTCTCCCTCTAGTTCAATGTTTTGCTGGCACTTTGTGTTGATCTTCATAATCTTGGTTTTTACCCTATTGATCTTCATTCCTAGAGTTGAGGCTGTTTCCTTTAGTTTGTTGGTCTTTTGTTGCATTTGCTGGTGACTGTGATAAGAGAGCTAGGTCATCTGCAAAATCGAGGTCTTCAAGCTGGTGCATCAGTGTCCACTGGATGCCGTTTCTGGCTCCTTCTGTTGTCTTCTTCATGGTCCAATCAATGGCCAGCAGGAACAAGAAGGGGGACAGCAGGCAGCCTTGTCTCACTCCGGTCTTTATCTCGAACGGGTTTGAGGGCTCCCCTCTGTGCAGTACCCTACTTGTCATCCCGTCATATGATCCTCTGATGATGTTGATGTACTTCGGTGGGATTCCATAGTGCTCCATCAGGTGCCACAAACTGTTCCTATCTAGACTGTCAAAGGCCTGTTCGAAATCGATGAAGTTGATGTACAGTATAAGGAGCTGTTCCATTCCAGGGACTGTTCGATGATGATCCTCAGTGTGGCGATCTGGTCTATGCATGACCTTTCTTTCCGGTTTGGTGTCTTATTGTTATATAAAAAATAGGGAAACAATGTCCAGGCACGCACTCCAGGTTTTTCCAAATTTATTGGCAGCCTGTAATCATGACGTTTCGGTGTGAACACACCTTCTTCAGAATGGCTTGCATGTCTTATTGTTATGAAATGTATATGCTGTGTGATATTAAATGCTTTTAATTTTTTTGCTTATTTCTGTATGAACTCATTTACAGTCTCGACGTCACTGTAAATGAGGAAAGCTTTAGTTGCCTTTCGATTTTAAATAAAGGTTTAAAAATGAAATACGTTTCGGAGTGGCCCCAATGGACATCCACTTTAGATGGTGGGAATCTAGAATGCTGGCCTTCTGTTCACTCTTGGCCAGGAGACTAATATTGTTCAAATGGAAAGACTCAGGTCCACCTGTGTACGGCCACTGGATGAGAGAAGTCATGTATCATATTAAACTGGAGAAGATCAGGTATACTGTCAGAGGTTATACCGAAAAATTCCACAATATCTGGGATCCTTTCCTGACTTTCTTATAGATAGACTTTCTTATAGATATGGAAGCGGATAATGTGACAGAGGCGATTTGACTGACCCTCCTTGGTTCTCAGCTTCCTGTTCTTTTATGTTTTTTTTTTAATTATTATTATTTTTCTATCTCTATCTGCAGAATACAGGAGATACACTACTGTCTGGTGATTTAAAAATAAAAAAATATAAAAGGAAAAACAATGATTAAAAAATGCTCTAAGTATGTAAGAATGATTTTGTCTGGTATAGGGGTGGGGGGAGGGGAGGGAGGGAGGGTTTTATTTTTATCTTTTCTTTTCTTTCGGCCCATGTGGGCCCAACTGTAAAAATTCAATCTTCAAATAAAAAAACCTTGATAAAAAAATAAATAAAAATGAAATAAGTAATGAATGATGTGTGTCTCTTCTCCACAGCCATCAGGGACTACGAGACGGCTGGGAAACACAGTGAGAACGACCGGCAGGTAAAAGAGGGCCTTGAGAAGGCCCAGAGGCTGCTGAAGCAGTCACAGAAGCGGGACTACTACAAGATCCTGGGGGTCAAGAGGTGCACTTCACCTCCTCTACCTCCTCCTCCTCCACCTTCACCTCCTCCTGTACCTCCTCCACCTCCTTCACCTCTTCCACCTCCTTCACCTCCTCCACCTTCACCTCCTTTACCTCCTTCACCTCCTTTACCTCCTTCACCTCCCCCTCCTCCCCCACCTCCTTTACCTCCTCCTCCACCTCCTTTACCTCTTCCTCCTCCTCCACCTCCTTTACCTCCACCTCCTTTACCTCCTCCTCCTTTACCTCTTCCTCGTCCACCTCTTCCTCCTCCTCCTTTACCTCTTTCTCCTCCTCCTCCACCTCTTCCTCCTCCTCCACCTCCTTTACCTCTTCCTCCTCCTCCACCTCCTCCTCCTCCACCTCTTCCTCCTCCTCCACCTCCTTCACCTCTTCCTCCTCCTCCACCTCCTTTACCTCTTCCTCCTCCTCCACCTCCTTTACCTCCTTCACCTCTTCCTCCTCCTCCACCTCTTCCTCCTCCACCTCTTCCTCCTCCTCCACCTCCTTCACCTCTTCCTCCTCCTCCACCTCCTTTACCTCTTCCTCCTCCTCCACCTCCTTTACCTCCTTCACCTCTTCCTCCTCCTCCACCTCTTCCTCCTCCTCCACCTCCTTTACCTCCTCCTCCTCTTCCTCCTCCTTTACCTCTTCCTCCTCCTCCACCTCCTTTACCTCCTCCTCCTTTACCTCTTCCTCCTCCACCTCTTCCTCCTCCACCTCCTTTACCTCTTCCTCCACCTCCTTTACCTCCTCCTCCTCCACCTCTTCTTCCACCTCCTTTACCTCCTCCTCCACCTCCTTTACCTCCTCCTCCACCTCCTTCACCTCCTTTACCTCCTTCACCTCTTCCTCCTTTACCTCCACCTCCTTTACCTCCTCCTCCTCTTCCTCCTCCTCCTCCACCTCCTTTACCTCCTTCACCTCCTCCTCCACCTCTTCCACCTCCTTTACCTCCTCCTCCTCATCCACCTCTTCCTCCTCCACCTCCTTTACCCCCTTTACCTCTTCCTCCTCCTCCACCTCTTCCTCCTTTTCTACCTCCTTTACCTCTTCCTCCTCCTCCACCTCCTTTACCTCCTTCACCTCTTCCTCCTCCTCCACCTCTTCCTCCTCCTCCACCTCCTTTACCTCCTCCACCTCATCCACCTCTTCCTCCTCCTCCACCTCCTTTACCTCTTCCTCCTCCTCCACCTCTTCCTCCTCCTCCACCTCCTTTACCTCTTCCTCCACCTCCTTTACCTCTTCCTCCACCTCCTTTACCTCTTCCTCCTCCTTCACCTTTACCTCCTCCTCCTTAACCTCTTCTTCCTCCTCCACCTCCTTAACCTCTTCCTCCTCATCCTTTACCTCTTCCTCCTCCTCCTTTACCTCTTCCTCCTCCTCCTTCACCTCTTCCACCTCCTTTACCTCCTCCACCTCCTTTACCTCTTCCTCCTCCACCTCCTTTACCTCCTCCTTTACCTCTTCCTCCTCCTCCTCCTTTACCTCTTCCTCCACCTCCTTTATCTCCTCCTCCTCCTTTACCTCTTCCTCCTCCTCATTTACCTCTTCCTCCTCCACCTCCTTTACCTCCTCCTCTTCCTCCTTTACCTCTTCCTCCTCCTCCACCGCCTTCTTTACCTCTTCCTCCTCCTCCACCTCCTTAACCTCTTCCTCCTCCTCCTTTACCTCTTCCTCCACCTCCTTAACCTCTTCCTTCTCCCCCTTTACCTCTTCCTCCTCCTCTGTATGAACCCTCTGTATGAACCCCACACCTCTGTATGAACCCCACACCTCTGTATGAACCCCACACCTCTGTATGAACCCCACACCTCTGTATGAACCCCACACCTCTCTGTATGAACCCCACACCTCTGTATGAACCCCACACCTCTGTATGAACCCCACACCTCTGTATGAACCCCACACCTCTGTATGAACCCACACCTCTGTATGAACCCACACCTCTGTATGAACCCACACCTCTGTATGAACCCCACACCTCTGTATGAACCCACACCTCTGTATGAACCCCACACCTCTGTATGAACCCCACACCTCTGTATGAACCCACACCTCTCCGTATGAACCCCACACCTCTGTATGAACCCACACCTCTGTATGAACCCACACCTCTGTATGAACCCCACACCTCTGTATGAACCCCACACCTCTATGAACCCCACCTCTCTGTATGAACCCCGCACCTCTGTATGAACCCCACCTCTCTGTATGAACCCACACCTCTGTATGAACCCCACCTCTCTGTATGAACCCACACCTCTGTATGAACCCCACACCTCTCTGTATGAACCCCACACCTCTGTATGAACCCCACACCTCTGTATGAACCCACACCTCTGTATGAACCCACACCTCTGTATGAACCCCACCTCTCTGTATGAACCCACACCTCTCTGTATGAACCCCACACCTCTGTATGAACCCCACACCTCTCTGTATGAACCCACACCTCTGTATGAACCCCACACCTCTCTGTATGAACCCCACACCTCTGTATGAACCCCACACCTCTGTATGAACCCCACACCTCTGTATGAACCCCACACCTCTGTATGAACCCACACCTCTGTATGAACCCACACCTCTGTATGAACCCCACACCTCTGTATGAACCCCACACCTCTCTGTATGGACCCCACCTCTCTGTATGAACCCCACCTCTCTGTATGAACCCCACCTCTCTGTATGAACCCCACCTCTCTGTATGAACCCCACACCTCTGTATGAACCCACACACCTCTGTATGAACCCACACACCTCTGTATGAACCCACACCTCTGTATGAACCCCACACCTCTGTATGAACCCACACCTCTGTATGAACCCCACACCTCTGTATGAACCCCACACCTCTCTGTATGAACCCCACACCTCTGTATGAACCCACACCTCTGTATGAACCCCACACCTCTGTATGAATCCACACCTCTGTATGAACCCCACCTCTCTGTATGAATCCACACCTCTGTATGAACCCCACCTCTCTGTATGAACCCACACCTCTGTATGAACCCCACACCTCTCTGTATGAACCCCGCAGGACGGCCCAGAAGAAGGAGATCATTAAGGCCTACCGGAGGCTGGCGCAGCAGTGGCACCCAGACAACTTCCAGGATGCAGAGAAGAAGAAGGCAGCGGAGAAGAAGTTCATAGACATCGCCCAGGCCAAGGAGGTTCTGACTGACCCAGGTAACCAGGCCAAGGAGGTTCTGACTGACCCAGGTAACCAGGCCAAGGAGGTTCTGACTGACCCAGGTAACCAGGCCAAGGAGGTTCTGACTGACCCAGGTAACCAGGTTCTGACTGACCCAGGTAACCAGGCCAAGGAGGTTCTGACTGACCCAGGTAACCAGGCCAAGGAGGTTCTGACTGACCCAGGTAACCAGGCCAAGGAGGTTCTGACTGACCCAGGTAACCAGGTTCTGACTGACCCAGGTAACCAGGTTCTGACTGACCCAGGTAACCAGGCCAAGGAGGTTCTGACTGACCCAGGTAACCAGGTTCTGACTGATCCAGGTAAACAGGTTAAACACACTGACCCAGGTAAATAGGTTAAACACACTGACCCAGGTAAACAGGTTAAACACACTGACCCAGGTAAACAGGTTAAACACACTGACCCAGGTAAACAGGCTAAACACACTGACCCAGGTAAACAGGTTAAACACACTGACCCAGGTAAACAGGTTAAACACACTGACCCAGGTAAACAGGCTAAACACACTGACCCAGGTAAACAGGTTAAACACACTGACCCAGGTAAACAGGTTAAACACACTGACCCAGGTAAACAGGTTAAACACACTGACCCAGGTAAACAGGCTAAAGACACTGACCCAGGTAAACATGTTAAACACACTGACCCAGGTAAACAGGTTAAACACACTGACCCAGGTAAACAGGTTAAACACACTGACCCAGGTAAACAGGTTAAACAGGTAAAACTGAACCTAAGCAAAACAGAATTGCTCCACCTGCCGGCCAAATCCTCCCCCCTGACCGACCTTTCCATCACAGTCGAGAATGCAGCTGTGACCGCGTCCCCGACCGCCAAGAACCTTGGTGTTGTCCTCGACGACCAGTTGAACTTCTCTGCTCACATCGCAGCGACAACCAGAACCTGCCGATTCCTCCTGAGCAACGTCAGAAGGATCCGCCCCTTCCTGACAAAAGAAGCCACCCAACTCCTCGTCCAATCAACAGTCATCTCCCGCCTCGACTACTGCAACGCACTGCTCGCTGGCCTCCCGGCCACTGCCACTAAGCCTCTTCAACTCATTCAGAACGCAGCGGCCCGCCTGATCTCAAACCTACCGAAGTCGGCCCATGTCACCCCACTTCTTAGGGACCTGCACTGGCTCCCCATTGCTGCACGAATCCGCTTCAAGGCCCTCGACCTAGCATACCATGCGGCAAAGGAAACCGCTCCCGCCTACCTCCGGTCAATGGTCTCTAACAACACACCCTCAAGACCCCTACGCTCTGCATCTTCTGGCCGCCTCAGACCTACTCCTATCCAAGCTCTGGGAGGGTCATCAAAGAGAAGTCGCCTATTCTCAGTCCTTGCCCCACAATGGTGGAATGAACTACCCACCCCAGTTAGGACAGCCGAAACACGTCAAATCTTTCACCGTCGACTAAAGACGCACTTCTTCAACCATTATCTGAATTAAAAAATAAAAATAAAAAATCTAACCCTAACTAACCATACTGTCATGCACTTGTCCTAATAAACTAACCTACACTGTAGCACTCAACACTTTGATGAACATTGTTACTCAGCTGATAGAGTTGTGCCCTTCCTGATGGCTTGTCGTACAGAACTTGTAAGTCGCTTTGGATAAAAGCGTCAGCTAAATGACTAAATGTAAATGTAAAACACACTGACCCAGGTAAACAGGTTAAACACACTGACCCAGGTAAACAGGTTAAACACACTGACCCAGGTAAACAGGTTAAACACACTGACCCAGGTAAACAGGTTAAACACACTGACCCAGATAAACAGGTTAAACACACTGACCCAGGTAAACAGGCTAAACACACTGACCCAGGTAAACAGGTTAAACACACTGACCCAGGTAAACAGGTTAAACACACTGACCCAGGTAAACAGACACTAGCTTGATTTTTACACATTGAAATCATATTTATTTTCTACTTTGCATTTGATATATTGCAAATATATGCCATCACACACACTGGCATTTAAAGGGTTAGAATTATAAAATGAATATGTGGTGTTATGATCAGGGCTGTAGTTGAATAAAATATTGTATTATTTTCAATCTGACATTACAAAAAAACAGAAAATCCATCAAAATCAGTGTTGTTGCTAATCATATTTTTTTAACAATAATTTGTGATGCCATCACAAACACTGGCATTTAAAAATTCCTGCACCAGAATGCAGGAAATGAAGTCTTTGTAACAGGAAATGTCCTGGTGGGGGACCCCCAGACCCCCTGCTTAAAAAGTGGCCTGACTGGGGCTATATTTTTGCACTATAGTTCCTGGCCTGAATGATTTCCCCAGTCTGGCCCAGGTTAAAAGCCTCCAATGCTTATTAGTGTGTGTGCGTTTGAACGTGCGCATGTTTCAACCATACATTTACATTTATAAAAAAATAAATATAATTTTTAAATTAAAAAAAAAAAATTATTTACCTCCTATAATAGTGGTGGCTCTCTGACACCATTATTTGGGGGTCGCGGCCTGAAAAGTTTGGGAACCCCTGATGTAGACCACTTATTTTGTGGGACCCTCTCGAAAGCGATATACTGTATCTCAATGTGGTTTTCCCAATAAAATTATTTCAATATATATATATTTGAACAAACTTTTTGAATGATAAATCAACTTATTTGATTATAGTTTGCCTACGGTGAGAGACCGATGAATAGTAACATTCTCTACGCTGTGTTTCTCTGCAGAGATGAGGGGTAAGTTCGACCAGGGAGAGGACCCCCTGGACCCGGAGCAGCAGGGGGGGGGACACCACCAGGGCTTCCAGCAGGGCTTCCAGGGGTTCAACCCCTTCGGCTCCGGCCCCTTCAACTTCAAATTCAACTACAACTGAGAGAGGGGGAGAGGGAGAGAGAGGGAGAGAGAGACACGGAGAGGGGGAGAGGGAGAGAGAGAGAGAGAGAGAGAGCCAAGGTTCTTCACATTCTCAGGTCTGGACGGAAATGTTCGCCTCGACGACGACGCAGAGGTTCCTGTGGAATCGGCACCGCGGGCCGGGAATCTTATTTGGACCCAGCTGGTTCCAGAAGACACTGGTTTCCGGGACTGCGCATGCGACGTCGTCAACCTCCGAATTCTTAGGCCTCGCGAGAAACTTAGTTGATTTTCTGTTTACCTCCCGATTTAAAGGGAAATCGCAGACCAAGAGGAAGCCAGCTTAAACCAATAGAGACTTTCCAGGATGGGTCGGAGGTAACTGTGACCGCATCAAGAGGGTTATTAAAGATGTGTCCTCGTGTTGTCGAGTGATACAACTTTGGATTCTATTTTGTTAAAAGATTCAGTACAATGAAAATCGTGTTATTGCATTTTATTTTTATGTAATAAATTATGTGTAAATTTTATAATAATGTGTCACAACTGTTGCTGTTGTGGACATGATTTCACTATCCCCCTGGATGTCGACGGAATCGAACCATTTCAGATATCCAATCGGCTTCCTTGAAGAGATTGCGCAATGTGCTCGGGTTACTCCTGATTGGCCCGTCAGTCACATGGTGTGCAGCTGAGTGGTGTGAGGATGGTGAGCGGTCCAGAAGGCCACGCCCCCTCAGTCTACTGATTTGATTTGATTTTTATTTAGTACATACAATTTATACAATAGTATAAAAACAAGGGGTACAAGGATAACATGTGAAAGTCTGTCGACTTGTTTCCAACACAACTGAGAGTTAAAGGTCCCATGTCTTACTATTCCTTTCACTATTTGGGCAACTTTACACAATTCCTGTGAGTATTGAACACATCTGTAAAGTTAAAAAAAAAATGCATTGTTTTGTATTTCTAATCAAGTACTCTAAAGCAGCATTTTTCCACTTCAAGATTTCAAGCTGTTTTGGGCTGGGCTCCGCCCATAAGCGATTTGAGTGACAGTCGCCCACAGTCTGCAACTGGCAGACAGAGAAAGATATTCTCGAAGACGTCACGAGACCGCCGCCATCTTGGTATGAGGGAAACAAACTGATTTCTACCATCAAATGCATGCGTTGAGCTCCGTTTTTATTACATGTTTTATCATTACATTCTTGTTCATTTCATAACATTTTCATACGATTTGTTTTGAAAATATTGAGGCCAACATGGCATTTCACTATTTCGAAAGCCTTTCTGGTGATTCTAAGGCGAGATATGAGTCAAAGAAGCTTGCCCTGATTGACTTGACATCATGTCCATACAAAACACCTTCAGAAATGGCCATCTCTCGAATACCCAAATTGAAGCTGCTGTGTTACGTTTTGTACTAATAACAAACGCAGAAATCCAAATCGCAAGTTTTATATAATACCAGCTGATGCATCACAGAGGAAAAAGTGGCTGGCGGCTAACGTTCGGCTAACTCCCTCTGGTGTTGTGGTTGTGGTAGCTACATGCTAAGCTAACGTTAATTACATCATATCGAACCGATAGGAGCTTATTTTATCTAATCTTACGTGGTGGTACCACGTGTGCCACTACCCGATCAAACATCCACGTAAGATTAGATAAGATAAGCTCCTATCGGTTCGATATGATATAATTAACGTTAGCTCAGCATGTAGCTATGTGTCTAGGTTAACGTAGCTAACGTTTAGCTGCCAGCCACTTTTTCCTCCATGATGGTATAAAACTTGCGATTTGGATTTCTGTTTTTGTTATTAGTACAAAACGTAACACAGCAGCTCTTTGGCATTGTGATGCACTGAAGAAAATTACCCTTGATTGTGTTTAATTTGCCGCTTTTCCGATCCATTTCTGCACTAAATGAAGCGTTCACAATGTACCCGGGGGGGCATGTTTCCCCCACGCCGCAGTTGCGTAGCAACAACAGACAGGAAGTTGACTTCGAGAATAGAGAGATTGAGGGGTATACTAATTAATTTCGCCGCGGGGGGCATAATCCCACGGGACAATGCATTGGTAACTTGTTTCAAATGACAATATATACCCCTGTGAATATTATTGCACGGATCGGAATACGGGCGCGCGCAATGATATTTTGCAGCAAATTGACAGTGATATGCGATTGCTCCTGACTGCGTGTGTGTGGGGTGCTCCTGTCCCTCTCTCGCTCGTTCTCTGCTCTCTCTGTCGGCACCCCACGTCAACCCGTTTGAGGAAGTGTCAGTATTTCCACTCGCTCTGTTGATTGTGGGCGGTGACTACAACCAGTGCCTTATTCACGTCAGCAAAACAGTCAAATCAGAACGGCTTAGTTCAGTGGGGGAGGATCTCGTCAACTTGAGACTGGACTGATGAGCCAAAATGAGTATTAGAGACACAGACCCCATTGATACAAATCCCCATTGATAGAAAACAATGCTAAACACTGGAAAAGGCCATTTATAAGACAGGGGACCTTTAACCTCTTCCACCCGACGGGACCGGTACCTGTCCCGAAATGACATCTGGTCATAAATCAATATTTTTCAGACTGTTGTATAAAAGTAGCCATTTTTATTTCAAACGTATTCAATAAACATAAACATAATAAAATCATAAACATGTCACAACAGCATGTAGAATGTATATTATCATCAATACGTTAGTTTAGCAATAGGTTAAAAGTGTTATTAGATAGATTTTACTTTTCGATTTGGTCAAGTCTATTTCGAACGATGGGAATTGTAGTTTTTTTGCAGCCATTTTGTAGCAGACTTCCACAGGTCTGGTTCTGCGTTGGAATTTTTGGAAAACTACACTTCTCTTAAAGTTCTATGGGATTCAAGGTTCAGAGTTCTGTATGAATTATTTCAATATCTTATTCGGGATAATAAGCCACAAAAGGTAAAGTTTTTGACAAATATTGAAAGGCAGTTAGTTTCTCTTCCCTATTGTTAACATGTAGGAACAATTAGATCTGAAATTAGTTTCAAAATGGTTGCACTGTGGGGAAAATAAAAAAGTACAGTAGATTTCATTATCCGTTCTTATGCACGCCTGGTGATACTAAATCCAAATTGAACTCGGGCATTTGAAAGATATATGTATATATATATATAAATGTGCGAATTGGCTATAATAAAGTAATTTATAAGCCTCCTATTCTATAATAATATTTCAAATTGCATTGGTCCGGATGGGAGAATTCAGTACTGTATCTACAGTAATCATCTTCCCTTTATTCATTTCCTTAGCTTTTTTGTACACATGATCTCAAGAAGGTACTGAATGAGATCAGTGGCAGTTTTTAATGTTTGGTCATTATTAGCATGGTGTTATTCACTGTCAAAGATGCAAAGAAAAATCATAATTCATATTCTCCTTTGTTTCATCACAATTTAAGCAAGCCTAGTAATAGACACAATATTTCTGACACTGAATACATTCCCTGAGGTCCATAGATGTCCCTAGATACCAGGACCATGCAAATGGACCTTGCAAATGGCAATTGGGCCGCGAGTTTCAGACCCCTGATCTATAGTGTCTAGAGAACAGAAGGCCACGCCCCTTCAGAGAACAGAAGGACACGCCCCCTCAGAGAACAGAAGGCCATGCCTCCTCAGAGAACAGATGGCCACGCCCCTCAGAGAGGCTGCACTAAAACACTTATAACAAATCAAATTATACATCTGAGAAAACAATACAGATGTCATTCACATCCCACAAGAAGCAGTTATGACAGGTGGCCGGGTAGCGCAGCGGACTAAGCGTCTGTCTATCACCGCAGATACACTGGTATCGAATCCGGCTGTCAGCGTTACCTCCGGCTCGGCCGGCCGTCATACTAACACAATTGGCAGAGTTAGCGGGAGGGAAGCCGGTGGGGTGGTATTCTGGACGTTGTAAACAGCGACTCCTACAGGTCGGTCAGGGCGCCTGCACAGCGAGGGAGGGAAATGGTGAAGGTAGTGTGACCTCCCACACGTTACACCTCACCAATGAGAGTCCGCGCTGTCAGGTGAATAGAGGCTGCTGGCTGTCTCCTATGTGACGGAGGAAGCATCTGATAGACTTCAGGGCTCCCTACACCGACCAGTGGGGGGCACATGCGCGCAACGACCAGGAAGGGGAGGGGGGAATTGGCATAACGACAAAAAATTGGGATGGGAGAAAAATAGAGAAAAAATAAGGAGAAAAAGTGGATAAAAAAAGAAGCAGTTATGACTGAATAAAAATATCATTGTACTGGATCTTTAAGAATTCTGTTGCTATGCTAAATTTTTTATTGATCTTTTTCCCCCTCCATTTTCCTCCGATTTTTCTCCCATCCCAATGTTAGTCGTATGCCAATTCCCAGTCCCTTCCTGGTCGCTGCGCACTTACCCCCCACAGTCAGATCATCTGGGAGAGTGGAGGCTACCACGTGCTTCCTCCGACACACGTCCAGCCAATCACCGCTTCTTTTCACCTGGCAGCGCGGATTCTCATCGAGAGGGCGTAGCGTGTGGGAGGACCACACTATCCCCCTCAAGTCCTATCCGCGCTTAGCAGGCACCCCGACCGAACTGTAGGAGTCGCTGTTTACAACGACCCGGACCCACCCCGCCAGCTTCTCCCACCCTCTAATACAGCCAATTGTATTAGTGCAGACGGCCAGCCAAGCTGGTGACAACCCCGGAGCTGTGAGCTGGATTCGAACAGGCGAATCCAGCTCACAGCTCCGGGGTTGGTGACGAACGCAATCTCCGCTCGGCCACCTAACCGCCATTCTGTTGCTATGCTAACACATTTCTGTCACGTTTGGACTGGAGCAGCACTTACCGGCAGGGACCTTATTCAAGAGTTCAGCGTTAAAGGAGCTGGAACTGGTATTTGTTAAAACATTTATTAAATGGTATAGAGTGTCTGGTCAGTAACATGGGTCTCTCAGTCCCTCCACTCTGCAGTAAACAGTCATCACTGATATAGAGTGTCTGGTCAGTAACATGGGTCTCCCAGTCCCTCCACTCTGCAGTAAACAGCCATCACTGATATAGAGTGTCTGGTCAGTAACATGGGTCTCCCAGTCCCTCCACTCTGCAGTAAACAGTCATCACTGATATAGAGTGTCTGGTCAGTAACATGGGTCTCTCAGTCCCTCCACTCTGCAGTAAACAGTCATCACTGATAGAGTGTCTGGTCAGTAACATGGGTCTCCCAGTCCCTCCACTCTGCAGTAAACAGCCATCACTGATATAGAGTGTCTGGTCAGTAACATGGGTCTCTCAGTCCCTCCACTCTGCAGTAAACAGTCATCACTGATATAGTGTCCGGTCAGTAACATGGGTAACGTTAGTTGGTTGCCAGTTTGGTACCGACTTTAGTGATGCCAAAGACAGGAGGGTGATGGCTAGAAGGCATCCACTTTACAGCCGGCTGCGTTGCATTGTGGGTCCTCACATGACCCACCAGGTTTATGAACACTAAAGACCCAACACTACCACCCTGCCTTGTAGGGCTGTACCCAACACTACCACCCTGCCTTGTAGGGCTGTACCCAACACTACCACCCTGCCTTGTAGGGCTGTACCCAATACTACCACCCTGCCTTGTAGGGCTGTACCCAACAGTACCACCCTGCCTTGTAGGGCTGTACCGAACAGTTCGAAGCTCCATTCATAATGTTGACATTCAAATTTTTAATTAACATTTTCTTTTTATATTTTCATTCTGTTTAAACCAAGGGGGTTTTTCTTCACAGTTGCAGATAAAGATTAGGCTACACTAATATTATACTATTATAGTATATGACTCATCATAAAAATGTTAATAAAACATTTATCATAAATGATGCAGCCTGTCTGCATCCGCTTGGCGCTCCATCAAGACGTCACCATCACTTTCGTACCAACCGTGCCCTTATTGGATTATTTATGTTGACGAAACTGACGAGTTATATTCATTAAAGAAAGTTGATTTAATTAAATAAAAATCATTTAATCAGATCATTTATTTTTTTAAGATTTATTCTAGCATTTTTACAGCTTTTTATTGGTCATACAAGACCGACAGAGGAGAGGGAGAACGGGAGGAGATGTGGGGGAGGACATGACCGACAGAGGAGAGGGAGAACGGGAGGAGATGTGGGGGAGGACATGACCGACAGAGGAGAGGGAGAACAGGAGGAGATGTGGGGAAGGACATGACCGACAGAGGAGAGGGAGAACGGGAGAAGATGTGGGGGAGGACATGACCGACAGAGGAGAGGGAGAACGGGAGGATATGTGGGGGAGGACATGACCGACAGAGGAGAGGGAGAACGGGAGGAGATGTGGGGGAGGACATGACCGACAGAGGAGAGGGAGAACGGGGGAAGATGTGGGGGAGGACATGACCGACAGAGGAGGGAGAACGGGAGAAGATGTGGGGGAGGACAAGACCAAAAGAGGAGAGGGACAATGGGAGAAGATGTGGGGAGGACATGACCGACAGAGGAGAGGGAGAACGGGAGAAGATGTGGGGAGGACATGACCGACAGAGGAGAGGGAGAACGGGAGAAGATGTGGGGGAGGACATGACCGACAGAGGAGAGGGAGAACGGGAGGAGATGTGGGGGAGGACATGACCGACAGAGGAGAGGGAGAACGGGAGAAGACGTGGGGGAGGACATGACCGACAGAGGAGAGGGAGAACGGGAGGAGATGTGGGGGAGGACATGACCGACAGAGGAGAGGGAGAACGGGAGAAGATGTGGGGGAGGACATGACCGACAGAGGAGAGGGAGAACGGGAGGAGATGTGGGGGAGGACATGACCGACAGAGGAGAGGGAGAACGGGAGAAGATGTGGGGGAGGACATGACCGACAGAGGAGAGGGAGAACGGGAGGAGATGTGGGGGAGGGAGAACGGGAGAAGATGTGGGGGAGGACATGACCGACAGAGGCCTCCATAGCCATGAAGTGCTTTGAGAAGCTAGTAAAGGGCTACATCTGCTCCTCCCTCCCCATCAACATGGACCCCCTGCAATTTGCATACCGCCCCAACAGGTCCACGGAGGACGCCATAGCCCATGTGCTGCACACAGCAGCATCACACCTGGACAAGAGGCAGGGGAACTATGTGAGAATGCTATTCATCGACTACAGCTCGGCATTCAATACCATAGTCCCCTCCATACTCATAGCCAAGCTCAGGGACCTGGGCTTGAACTATGACCTCTGCCAGTGGGTCTTGGACTTCCTGACTGGCAGACCCCAGGTGGTGAGAGCAGGCAACTGCACCTCCTCATCCATCACCCTCAACATAGGGGCCCCCCAGGGTTGTGTTCTGAGTCCCCTCCTCTACTCCCTGTACACACACGACTGTGTGGCTCAGCGGAGTAGCAATACAATCATCAAATTTGCTGACGACACAGTGGTGGTGGGCCTGATCTCTGCCAACGACGAGAGGGCCTACCTGGAAGAGGTCAAGGTCCTGGCGGGATGGTGCCAGGAAAACAGCCTCTCCCTGAACGTCAGCAAAACAAAGGAGATGATTGTGGACTTCAGGAGGTCGGGGGTCAAGGACTACAGCCCCCTCAGCATCGACGGGGCACCGGTTGAGAGAGTCAACAGCTTTAAGTACCTCGGAGCCTACATATCCGAGGACTTGACATGGACCACACACATTGACAGTGTTGTGAAGAAGGCACGACAACGCCTCTACTTCCTCAGGCGCCTAAGGAAGTTCCAAGTCAGTCAGAAGATCCTTAAGAACTTCTACTCATGTACAATAGAGAGCATCTTGACTGGCAACATCACCTCCTGGTTTGGGAATAGCACTGCACAAGACCGAAGCAGACTACAAAGAGTGACACGTTCAGCCGAACGCACAATTGGAGGGGGGCTCCCCACCCTCCAGAACATTTACAACAAGCGTTGCAAGGGCAAGGCTAAGAGAATCATTAAAGACTCCAGTCACCCGAACAACTGCCTCTTTGAACTGCTGCGGTCAGGCAAGCGATACCGGAGTCTCAAGGCGAGCACAGAAAGACTCAGAAGAAGCTTCTATCCCCAGGCCATCAGACTGCTAAACGAACAATGAACACTACACAACAACAACCACCAAACGCACATAGCACACACATCCACACGCACACACTCACTTTAAACAGACACACTGTAGCACCCACTCCACACACTTTATAGCACACACCCACTTTAAACAAACACACTGTAGCACCCACTCCCCACACTTTATATTTATTGATGAAGGATTGCACTACAACTCGTACACCTTACTGTAAATTGTACCTAAATTGTACCTCATCCCATTTCTGCCTTGCACTATATAGTACTGTACATTAGTACAGTGGTTCCCAAAGTCGGGGTTGCGACCCAAAGGTGGGCCGCGAGCAGCCACGGATGGGCCGCGAGATAATAAAAAAAAAAAAAAAAATTATTTTTTTATTTAATTTTTTTTTGTCAGGCCACTGAACTTAGAAGCAGGCCAGGACAGTGTTTCTAGTTGTATTCAAAAATTATATTCTATTGTATTCTAAAATGTGACTATATGGTTTTATATTAACTTAATAAATAAACAAAAACGAAAAATCTACTTATTTCAACGAACATTTCAAACTAAATAACAGATTATGCACATAAAACGCTGAAAACAACCGAAGCAACAATAGTATTTTAATGAGGCTATTATTATTATCATTATTATTTTGCAACAAGTTAGCCCTCTCATAAATAGCACATATAAATGAATAACTAACTTGAACTAACTTAATAGGATTGAAGTGATATTTGGCTTAAAAAATCGGTCGCCTGGCAAAAAAAAAAAAAAAAAAAGCCAGACGATGTGCATTGGGCCGCGGCTCTCTGACGCCTTATTTTCTGGGCCCCGGCCTGAAAAGTTTGGGAACCCCTGCATTAGTACACTGCATAGTATTGTATACTAGACAATTCCGCGCGGGGGAAATTGTGAAAGTGTGGGTGATGCCTGTGCACCGCCGGCCAACGGGGGAGAGGGTCTCTCGCGAGTCTCTATGACAAACGGTTCAAAGGATACAAAAAGGGGGCGCGGCCTAAGGATCGGGGGAGTGGTCAACATAGACCAATCAAAGAGGATATCCCTACTGAGTGCAACGACACAACCCGCAAGTCGCATAGCACACTATTACACTATTACACTCTATTACACTATTACACTATTACACACTATTACACTATTACAGACTATTACACTATTACACACTATTACACTATTACACTATTACACTATTACACTATTACACAATATTACACTATTACACTATTACACTATTACACTATTACACACTATTACACTATTACACACTATTACAATATTACACTATTACACTATTACACAATATTACACTATTACACACTATTACACACTATTACACACTATTACACTATTACACACTATTACACTTACACTATTACACACTACACTATTACACTATTACACACTATTACACTATTACACACTATTACACTATTACACACTATTACACACTATTACACACTATTACACACTATTACACTATTACACTATTACACACTATTACACTATTACACACTATTACACTATTACACACTATTACACTATTACACTATTACACACTATTACACTATTACACTATTACACAATATTACACTATTACACACAATTACACACTATTACACTATTACACACTATTACACTATTACACACTATTACACACTATTACACTATTACACACTATTACACTATTACACACTATTACACTATTACACTATTACACACTATTACACACTATTACACTATTACACACTATTACACTAATACACACTATTACACTATTACACACTATTACACTATTACACACTATTACACTATTACACACTATTACACACTATTACACACTATTACACTATTACACTATTACACACTATTACACACTATTACACACTATTACACACTATTACACTATTACACACTATTACACTAATACACACTATTACACTATTACACACTATTACACTATTACACACTATTACACACTATTACACTATTACACTATTACACACTATTACACTATTACACACTATTACACTATTACACACTATTACACTATTACACTATTACACACTATTACACTATTACACCAAGTACAATGGCACAATCCGCAAGTCTCTACGACAAACGGTTCAAGAGATACACTGAGGGGGTGTGGCCTAAGGGGGCGTGGTCTAAGGATCGGGGGAGTGGTCAACATCGACCAATGAAAGGTGGTCAACATCAACCAATGAAAAATGAAAGAGGATATCCCTACTGAGTACAATGACACAACCCGCAAGACACAACCCGCAAGACAGAGGGTGCTGTCCAGCAATTCAGTACTGCAACACAGTGATGGGCAATGATGGGTTAAGTGGATGATGTCATTGGCAGGTCAGCTGAGCCATGAGCCCTGAGCCTCACAGCTGTTAAGTCTGAACCAATCAGCCATGAGCACAATGACTTGCATATTCTGAATTTTCTTTACATGACTGCATTGTCACGTTGATTAAAAGAAAACTATAAGAGATGAAGCGCTGTGACTCGCACAAGAGCACTACAACGAGTAGGCGAAGGGTTGTGTGCGATAATTGTGGCATTCGTGCGATATTGTGGCACTCCTTCGGCGATCGGAACAGAAGGCTAAAAAATAGTGTGAAAAAAGTAATTTCTAGTGTGCGATTGCATGGCGGTCAATGGGGAGGAGAACCTTCAAACAAATGGTCGTCAGTTGAGATGGAAATGTCCAATTCCATTTATTTTTCTTTTGTGAGCGGGCTGACAGCCGTGTCATCGTTTTGATGTGTTTGTTTTATTTCTACGTCCAAAATTGAGATCACACTCGCAATTCACCCAAGGTAGGGGGAAAAAGATTATTTCAGCTGCTACACTCTAAATTGCAATGCAGTTGTGAGCTAAAAGCAACAGTTGTGAGCTTTTTTTTTGATTCCTAATTGCTTTTTGTCGCTGTCTTTTGCTTAATTTATTAGACATCTGTGGAGCCTCTTCCGTTACATTTGTGGATGGTGCATTGACTGACAGCACACTGATTGGGAGTCCAAATTCAGTTTTGGCTCCGACAGTCACCGTCACAGGCCTTTTGTCATGCAGATCCGCTTCAGACAGTTGTGAGCTTTTTCTTTGATTCCTAATTGCTCTTTGTCGCTGTCTTTTGCTTAATTTACTAGACATCTGTGGAGCCTCTTCCGTTACATTTGTGGATGGTGCATTGACTGTGCTGATTGGGAGTCCAAATTCAGTTTTGGCTCCGACAGTCACCGTCACAGGCCTTTTGTCATGCAGATCCGGTTGCACTTGTGGCACTTGTGGCAAATGGTCTGACGGAGTCTTTGTAGGTACAAATGTCACTTGCATGAAGTCAAACTGCATACTGTCAAACGTGTCAGTATAGTTGTGCAGCGAGAAATTCAGCGTGTAAATCTTGTCGAACAGATCATCCAACTGTGTGAATGTCATCATTACAGCCTTTCCATTAGGCTCAGATAGCCCGTCAGCATTTCTGCTATGAGAGTCAAACAATCCATACCTCCCAGACTGGTCTCTAAACACGGCAATGGTGTATGGTGATATAGTGAGCAGAGCATGGCTCACATCTGCAGACAGACACTGAAGTCTTGTGTGAAGATTCAAACAGTCCTTAATATCAGACAGGTTTTTCATTAATCCCGCTTGCACAGTGGATCTATGCACCCTGTACGCATGGTGCTCAGTCTCGATGGCGAGTGGCGTTTCTTCCAACATTAAAAAGTAGTGGCCACGACCTTGATCCCTCAGCGATTTGATATTTTTTTTGTACACACTGTCCCTTATCTAGTATTTTATTAAGATCAGCCTCCTTCAAGTCACGGCCCTCATTCTGGTGTTCATTCGCGTATGCTAGAAAAGTAAGTGCCATAATTGCACACTGTTTATTCCGGAACTCACCGTCATATCGGTCATCAGCTTGGCTATAGGACGCCTGCACGGAGATCACAGGCGGTGGTGGGATGCGTGCTTCCTGCTGCACAGTGTCCTTTTCCAAAACCTCTAAGACCTGTTGAACCTCACACTGTACTTCCTGCTGAGCTGTGCAAACCACAGGTAGACTACATAGCTTGCTGTCACTTACCTCCACGACGTTAGTGCAGCGTCGTTTTGCAGCCGGAACTTCCTGCTGAGCTGTGCATGGGAAAGGTGGACTACATACCTTGCTGTCACTTACCTCCACGACCTTAGTGCAGCGTCGTTTTGCAGCCTGAGACCTCTTCCCCTTGCGTGGCATGCTGTTCTTCTCACTAAATTTTGCGATAGATAATGAACAAATCAGATGGGGTTTCAAATATTCACACAGACCAGAAAGTTAAAGGAGCGCTTTACTGAAAAACAATCCAGATTTATTTTGCACATAATCTCACGTAGACCAAAACTGTAAATAGTTTAGCACACATTATTTT